>NC_053024.1:484419170-484521783 GCF_003073215.2 Triticum urartu
GGGATCTCCTAGGACAACACTGGATTCCCTGGGTGCCCACAAACCAATCCACCCAGATGTTTATTAAAGTTGCCACCTTAAGTTAAACCTTAGTTAACAATAACTCTCACAACTTTCATGAATACTCTCAAAACCAAACCACATCTACGAGCATAGCATAGCAGTGTAAGCACAACGTAGTAACTCCCATGGTTTGAAATAAAGATGGCAATAGGTTCCTACCTCATCAACTACTTCCCAAATACCCACATGTTATCCATTCTACTCATGTAATGTTTGAGGTTTGAGACTAATGCATAAAAACTGGGTAGTAAAGGAAATATGATCAAAGTGTTACTTGCCTTGCTGACGATCGGAAAACCCTAGTGATTCGTAGTAGCAAGCCTCGCACTCCGGAAACTCTATCATGAACAAACAATAGCATACATAAGCACTCAAGCATAAGATGCAAAGTTAAAACTCAAATGAAAATATCCAAACTGAAAGCACAAGAGAAGAGCTTCGATTTGCAAAAAGGATCAATCGAATCGGAGCTACGAAACTCAAACTATGATCAAAAGAAGTTAAAATTCAAATCTGCTTGAAACCAAATTTTAAATTTTTCAAAATCATGTTCAAGTTGATTATCTGGAAAGAGGGGAACAAGATGAAGATTTTGGCATTGGTTTCACTGGATTTGGACAAGCAAGCAAAAAGTAGCGGAGGTTTAAAGTTTAGGGACTAATCTGTAAGAAAAGTATTCGCCGATAGGCCTGTGCCGAAAATAAAATTCGAAAGAAAAAACTATCAGACGAACGCCGGCTACGGGGGACTAATGAACGAAACCATTCATAAACAGATATAAACAAATGAACATTCGCTAGATAGATCGAACCGAAATAAAAACAGAAAAACCGAAACTAACCAAAATTAAACCGACGAAACCCTAAAAAAACCGGTCTAGGTTTTTACCTAAAAACCGATGAAAACCGGCGAGAGGCGGCGGCTCGGGAAAGTCCGGCGAGAGGCGGCGTGATCCTGCGGCTCCGGCGAGGCGGGGCGGTGGTGCGGGAGGCGGCGACGCACGCGGGCGGCGGCAGCAGCTAGCGGCAGCGGTGAACGGCGGCGCGGGCTGCGGCGGTGGTGCGGCGCGATGAGGGAAGCGGGAGGGGCGGCGACGGCTTATAAAGAGGGGCCCCGGGGGTTCCTCGGCTTGCGTGAGGGGGCGGGAGGCCGACCCGGACTCCTCCTCGCCCAAGTCCGGCGTTCGCACGGAAGGTAGAGGCAGGGGCGCTCGGTTGGGCCGGCTGGGCTTCGGCCCAACTCGGTCCGGAGTTTTTTTATATAAATAAATTTCGCCATGAACAAAAATCCTAATAAAATACAAAACAAATTCTAAAAAAATTCCAGAAACAATTTTCACCATCCAAAGCTAATATTTAGGTCAAGATGAACATTTTTCTGGACTAAAAATGCAATTTTCAAAAATGCATGTTTTTCTCTAATTCAAATAAAATAATAATTTGATTTTAAAAATTTCTTCTCCAATATTTCTCTCCTGTTGAAGAAGTCATATTATCTTCTCTCATCTATTTTTATTGTTGGAAATAAATTGGAGAGAAAATATTAAAATCAAATTGATCTCTTTTCAAATTTGAAGATAAATTCAAATATGAAAATCTGTGAAACCTCCAACTCTCTCCTTGGGTCCTTGAGTTTCTTAAGATTTCTAGGATCATAACCAACATCAAATAAAAATATGATATGCATATGATGATCTATGTATAACATCCAAATTGAAAATTGGGATGTTACATATTATGTTGTCTTCCTTGTCCAACATCAACTTTTTAGCATGTCATATTTTAATGAGTGCTCACAATCACAAAAGATGTCCAAGATAGTATATTTATATGCGAAGCCTCTCTTTCTCTATTACTTCCTATTAATTGCAACGATGACCAAAACTCTATTTGTCAACTCTCAATAATTTTTATTCATCATACTATTTATATGTGAAGTCATTACTCTCCATAAGATCAATATATGATCCTTTTTTATTTCTTTTATTTCTTTCTTTTATTTAATTCCCTCAAGATCATAGCCAAAAAGCAAAGCCCCTATCTCAAAACTACTCTTTATTATATATCTTAAGGACTCAATTACATAGAGGAAACATAAGGCAAAACTCAAGGCTAGATCATGCTAAAAACTTTATTCTACTAGATCAAGATATAACAAAAAATGATCGAACTAAGAAAAACGATAAATATAAAGATGTGATGATGATACGATACCGGGGCAACTCCCCCAAGCTTGACAGTTGCCAAGGGGAGTGCCATACCCATGTATTTATGTCTCTTTCTTCGGAGGTGGTGATGAAGGAGTTGTTGATGAAGTAGGTTTGTCGTCCATCTTCCAAGGCATAGGCTCACCATCATAGAAAGATGAGTGGGTCTCCGGGATCCTCAAATCTGCAGCCAAACTCATCCTCTTGAATCTATATTCATACTCACCGTTTTGGTTTGCAGGTCATAGATCTGGGCTTGCAGATGCTCGATTTTCTCATGAATCCTGAAGATGGCCTCCTCAATGCTCTTGGGATCCAGCTTGTGCTTGTTGGTGAACTCCACGATCATCATGTGATTGGCATTGAGTCCATGTTCCACCACCCTTGGACACTTGAAAACTTGCTGCTCAATTGATTCGAGTCTTGCCTCCACGCTACCGGTTTTCTTCGGCCCCTCAACATCGTGGATGTGCAGCACCCCCTCACGCATCTCAATGGCTTGAGGGTGTCGCAGCACCTCTGCAAGGTAGGGGTTAATGACCTTCTCGAAAAACTTGTCCTTGGGGGCACTTGGAGACATCATGGTAATCTAAATCTGTCAGAAAAACAGGTCAAAACAAAAACAGTAGATATTGTCATGGTACGGTAGTCAAAACCTTCGGGAGATTATATAATGATTTCTTACCAATCATAAGAAGTATCGTGCAAGAAAACGGAGTCCGGAGGGCACACGAGGTGGCCACAAGGACGGGGGCGCGCCCTCCACCCTTGTGGATGCCTCGTGTCTCTTTTGGACTACTTTTAATTTTCCTAATTTTTTAAATATTCCAAAACGGAGAAAATTTATCATTGGAAACGTTTTGGAGTCAGTTTAGTTACCGTACCACATACATCTTCCCTTTCGGAGTCTGAAACGTTCTGGAAAGTGTCCCTTATGTACTCCTCCGGGGTTACGGTATCAATTATATTGGTCTCAACATTTATGGGAGTACCTGAGATATAATGTATGATTCTTTGACCGTTTACCACCTTTTGATTTGTGCCTTCGGCGTTGTTGATTTTTATGGCACCGGAACGATAGACCTCCTTGATGATGTAAGGACCTTCCCATTTAGAGAGAAGCTTTCCTGCAAAAAATCTTAAACAAGAGTTGTATAGCAAAACATGATCACCTACATTAAACTTACACGTTTGTATCCTTTTGTCATGCCATCTTTTAACTTTTTCTTTAAACAATTTGGCATTCTCATAGGCCTGGGTTCTCCATTCATCAAGTGAGCTAATATCAAATAACCTCTTCTCACCGGCAAGTTTGAAATCATAGTTGAGCTCTTTAATAGCCCAATATGCCTTATGTTCTAGATCAAGAGGTAAGTGACATGCTTTTCCATAAACCATTTTATACGGAGACATACCCATAGGATTCTTATAAGCAGTTCTATAAGCCCATAATGCATCATCAAGTTTCTTAGACTAAGTCTTTCTAGATCTATTAACATTCATTTGCAAAATTAATTTGATCTCTCTATTGCTCAATTCTACTTGACCACTAGTCTCAGGATGATAGGGGGATGCAATTCTATGATTAACATCATACTTAGCAAGCATTTTACGGAAAGCACCACAAATAAAATGTGAACCACCATCAGTCATTAAATATCTAGGGACTCAAGGCCTCGGAAAAATGACTTCTTTAAGCATCTTAATATATAAGTGTTATGATCAGCACTACTAGTTGGAATAGCTTCTACCCACATAGTAACGTAGTAAACAACAACTAAAATATGTGTATACCCATTAGAGGAAGGAAAAGGTCCCATATAATCAAAACCCCAAACATCAAATGGTTCAATAACAAGTGAAGAGTTCATAGGCATTTCCTGACATCTACTAATATTGCCAATTCTTTAGCACTCATCACAAGATAAGACAAACTTACGGGCATCCTTAAAGAGAGTGGGCCAATAAAAACCAGATTGCAATACCTTATGTGCAGTTCTGTCTCCAGCGTGGTGTCCTCCGTAAGACTTGGAGTGGCACTTGCATAGCATTTGTTCTTGTTCATGCTCAGGTACACAATGTCTAATAACACCATCTACTCCTTTATAAAGGTGTGGATCATCCCAAAAGTAATGTCTTAAATCATAGAAAAACTTTTTCTTTTGCTGGTATGTGAAACTAGGTGGTATAAATTTAGCAACAATATAATTAGCATAATCAGCATACCATGGAGTATTACGAGAAACATTTATGACATTTAATTGCATCAGGAAAGCTATCATCAATAGGCAGTGGGTCATCAAGAACATTTTATAACCTAGACAAGTTGTCCGCAACGGGATTCTCAGCTCCCTTTCTATTAATAATATGCAAATCAAATTCTTGTAGCAAAAGAACCCATCTAATAAGTCTAGGTTTAGCATCTTTCTTTTCCATAAGATATTTAATAGCAGCATGATCAGTGTGAACAGTTACTTTGGAATCAACAATATAAGGTCTGAACATGTCACATGCAAATACAACTGCTAAAAATTATTTTTCAGCAGTAGCATAATTTCTCTGGGCACTGTAGAGTTTTACTAGCATACTGAATAACATTTAATTTCTTATCTACTCTTTCTCCTAGAACAACACCACACATAATTTCAAAGGGTAAATTTCAATTAGGTGGCTGAAGAATAGGTGCTGAAATCAAGGCTTTCTTAAGTATTTCAAATGCTTCTACACAATCATCATCAAAGACAAAAGGAACATCTTTTTGCAAGAGATTAGTGAGAGGCCTAGAAACTTTAGAGAAGTCTTTAATAAACCTCCTATAGAAACCAGCATGACCAAGGAAACTTCTTATACCTTTGATATCTTTAGGACACGACATCTTTTCAATAGCATCTACTTTAGCTTTATCAACTTCAATACCTCTTTCAAAAATTTTATGCCTAATACGTCTCCAACGTATCTATAATTTTTGATTGTTCCATGCTATTATATTATCTTTTTGGATGTTTTATATGCATTAATATGCTATTTTATATGATTTTTGGGACTAACCTATTAACCTAGAGCCCAGTGCCAGTTTCCGATTTTTCCTTGTTTTAGAGTTTCGCAGAAAAGGAATACCAAACAGAGTCCAAAAGGAATAAAACCTTCGTGATGATTTTTCTTGAACCAGAAGACACCCAGGAGACTTGGAGTGCAAATCAGAAGAGCCGCGAGGCGGTCACAAGGGTGGAGGTCGTGCCCAGGGGGGTGGGGTGTGCGCCCCAACCTTGTGGGCCCCTCGGCGACCCTCTGACCTAGATCTTCCTCCTATATATACTCTTATACCCCAAAAACATCCAGGAGAGCCACGAAACCACTTTTCCACCACCGCAACCTTCTATACCCGTGAGATCCCATCTTGGGGCCTTTTCTGGCATCCTGCCGGAGGGGGAATCAATTACGGAGGGCTTCTACATCAACACCATTGCCTCAACGATGAAGCGTGAGTAGTTTACAACATACCTACGGGTCCATAGCTAGTTACTAGATGGCTTCTTCTCTCTCTTTGATTCTCAATACAAAGTTCTCCTCAGTGTTCTTGGAGATCTATTCGATGTAATACTCTTTTGTGGTGTGTTTGCCGAGATTCGATGAATTGTGGATTTATGATCAGCTTATCTATGAATATTATTTGAATCTCCTCTAAATTCTTTTATGCATGATTTGATATCTTTGCAAGTCTCTTCGAACTATTGATTTGGTTTGGCTAACTAGATTGGTTTTTCTTGCAACGGGAGAAGTGCTTAGCTTTGGGTTCAACCTTGCGGTGCTCGATCCTAGTGACAGAAGGGGATCTGACATGTATTGTATTGTTGCCATCGAGGATAACAAGATGGGTTTTTCATCATATTGCTTGAGTTAATCCCGCTACATCTTGTCATCTTACTTAATGCGTTACTCTGTTCTTATGAACTTAATACTCTAGATGCAGACAGGAGTCGGTCGATGTGTGGAGTAATAGTAGTAGATGCAGAATCATTTCGGTCTACTTAACACAAACATGATGCCTATGCTCATGATCATTGCCTTGGATATCATCATAAATTTGCACTTGTCTATCAATTGCTCGGCAGTAATTTGTTCACCCACCATAATAATTTATATCTTGAGAGAAGCCTCTAGTGAAACCTACGGCCCCCGGGTCTATCTTCCATCATACAAGTTTCAGATCTACAATTCTAGTTTCCCATTTACTTTCTTTTGCAATCTTTTACTTTCCGTTCCATAAACCAAAAATACCAAAAATATTACTTTACCGTTTATCCATCTCTATTAGATCTCACTTTGTGAATAACCGTGAAGGGATTGACAACCCCTTTGTCGCGTTGGTTGCAAGCTGGTGTTTGTTTGTGCAGGTATTCGATGGCTTGTTGTGTTGTCTCCTACTGGATTGATACCTTGATTCTCAAAACTGAGGGAAATACTTACGCTACTTTGCTGCATCACCCTTTCCTCTTCAAGGGAAAAACCAACGCAAGATCAAGAGGTAGAAATGCCCCAAGACAATACCATAAAGTGGCACTTCTCCCAATTCAATACGAGATTAGTTTCTTCACATCTATGTAAAACTCGATCAAGATTGCTTAAGCAATCATCAAAAGAAGTTCCATAAATGAAGAAATCATCCATGAAAACCTCAACATTCTTTTCATAAAAATCAGAGAATATGGCAGTCATAGATCTTTGAGAGGTAGCAGGTGAATTGCAAAAACCAAAAGGCATACGTCTATAAGCAAAGGTACCGAAAGGGCAAGTAAAAGTGGTTTTGTCTTGATCATCTTTTGACACGGGTATTTGAGAGAAACCAGAATAACCATCTAGAAAGCAAAAATGTGTGTGCTTGGATAATCTTTCTAGCATTTTATCAATAAAAGGTAGAGGGTAATGATCTTTTCTAGTAGCTTTATTTAATTTACAGAAATCAATTACCATTCTATAGCCTGTAACAATTCTTTGTGGAATCAATTCATTCTTATCATTAGGAACAACAGTAATACCTCCCTTCTTAGGGACATAATGAACAGGGCTTACCCATTGACTATCGGCAATAGGATAAATTATACCTGCCTCCAGAAGCTTCAGTATTTCATTACTTACCACTTCTTTCATCTTAGGATTTTACCGTCATTGATGATCAACAACAGGTTTAGCATCTTTCTCCAATTTAATTTTGTGCTGACATAGAGTGGGACTAATGCCCTTAAGATCATCGAGAGTATATCCAATAGCTGCATGGTGCTTCTTCAGAGTTTTCAATAATTTCTTTTCTTCATGCTCTGAAAGGTTAGCACTGATAATAACAGGATATATTTTCTTTTCATCAAGATAATCATATTTCAGAATATCAGGTAATTGTTTAAGCTCAAACACGGGATCACCCTTAGGTGGAGGAGGATCCCTAAGGATTTCAACAGGCAAATTGTGTTCCAAAATAGGTCCTTGATTAAAGAATACTTAATCTATTTCCCTTCTTTCATTCATAAACATATCATTTTCATGGTCTAGCAAATATTGTTTTAATGGATCATTAGGAGGCATGGCAATAGAAGCAAGACCAATCATTTCATCCTTACTAGGTAACTCTTTATCATGAGGTTGTCTATGAAATTTAGAGAAATTAAAATCATGAGACATATCTCCTAAACCAAAAGTAACCATATCTTTCTTGCAGTCTATCTTAGCATTAACAGTGTTCAAGAAAGGTCTACCAAATATAATGGGACAAAAATGATCTTGTGGGGAAGCAAGAACAAGAAAATCATTAGGGTATTTTATCATCCCACACAAGACTTCAACATCTCTGACAATCCTAATTGGTGATATAGTATCTCTATTAGCAAGCTTAATAGTAACATCAGTATCTTCTATCTCAGCATTGGGTGTAGCTAATATGCGGGTGTGTTTCGTGAATGGATCAATGATTGAGCATAATGGGCTAGGGATAACTTGCTTTAGTATTGATATTTTGAAAGACATGGTTGCTTGTTGATAAGCTTGAGTATTGAAATCCTCATGTCAAAACTAGACTATTGCTTTGAATCATATAAAAGTCCAAACGTCCATCCAACAAAGAGAATAATATGTGATGAACATGTTAGGTACCATTCCACATCAAAAATTCTGTTTTTATCATTTGTCATCTCGAGGACGAGCAGGAATTAAGCTTGGAGATGCTGGTACGTCTCCAATGTATCTATAATTTTTGATTGTTCCATGCTGTTATATTACCATTCTTGTATGTTTTACAATCATTTTATAGCAACTTTGTATCATTTTTTGGGACTAACCTATTGACATAGTGCCCAGTGCCAGTTGCTGTTTTTTTGCTTGTTTTTTACTACGCAGAAAATCAATACCAAACGGAGTCCAAACGTAGCGAAACTTTCTGGATAATTTTTCTAGGCCAGAAGACACAGGATGGGCCAAAGAAGTAACAGAGGGGTGACCCGAGGGGGGCACACCCACCTGGGCACGCCTCGTGCCCAGGTGTGTTGTGCCCACCTCAATGGCCTCCCGCACCGCCTCTTTGCTCTATAAATACCCCAATATTCCAAAAACCCTAGGAGATTCGACGAAACACAATTCATGTCGCCGCAAGTTCCATAAACCATAGATCCAATCTAGACACCATCACGGAGGGGTTCATCGTCCTCATTGGTGCATCTCCAATGACGCGTGAATAGTTCATTGTATACCTACGGGTTCGTAGTTAGTAGGTAGATGGATTCCTCTCTCTCTTTTGATTTTCAATACAATGGTCTCTTGGAGATCTATTTGATGTTACTCTTTTTGCGGTGTGTTTGTTGGGATCCGATGAACTTTGAGTTTATGATCAGATCTATGTTTTTATGCATGAAAGTTATTTGAGTCTTTTGATCTCTTATATGCATGATTACTTAAAGCCTCGTATTTCTTCTTCGAATCTTTGGTTTAGTTAGGCCGACTAGATCAATTTTTCTTGCCATGGGAAGAGGTGCTTTGTGTTGGGTTCGATCTTACGGTGCTCAATCCTAGTGATAAAAGGGGAAATGACACATATGTATCATTGCTATTAAGGATAACAAGATGGTGTCTATTCCTACATGAATAGATCTTGTCTACATCATGTCTATGGGGGAACGCAGTAATTTCAAAAAAATTCCTACGCACACACAAGATCATGGTGATGTGTAGCAACAAGAAGGGAAGAGTGTTGTCCATGTACCCTCGTAGACCGTAAGCAGAAGTGTTATGACAGCGCGGTTGATGCAGTCGTACGTCTTCACGATCGACCGATCCTAGTACCGAAAGTACGGTACCTCCGCGATCTGCACACGTTTGACTCGATGACATCCCTCGTACTCTTGATCTAGTTGAAGCCAAGGGAGAGTTTTGTCAGCACGAATGCGTGGTGACGGTGATGATGAAGTTACCGGCGCGGGGCTTCGCCTAAGCACTACGACGATATGACCGAGGTGTGTAACTATGGAGGGGGGCACCGCACACGGCTAAGAGATTGTCTGTTGTGCCTTTGGGGTGTCCCTGCCCACGTATATAAAGGAGGGAGGAGGAGGCCGGCCCTAGAGGGGGCGCGCCAAGTGTGGGGAGTCCTACTAGGACTCCCAAGTCCTAGTAGGATTCCCCTTTTCCTTTCCGGAGTAGGAGAGAAGAAAGAGGGAAAGAGAGAGGGAGTAGGAAAGGGCAAGGGGGGCGCCGCCCCCTTTCCCCTAGTCCAATTCAGACCCATGGGGGGCGCATGCCTCCTTCCCTTTGGCCTGCCTCCTTTATTCCCGTATGGCCCAATAAGGCCCAATACTTCTCCCGCCGAATTCCCGTAACTCTCCGGTACTCCGAAAAATACCCAAATCAGTCGGAACCTTTCCGATGTACGAATATAGCCTTCCAATATATCGATCTTTACCTCTCAACCATTTCGAGACTCCTCGTCATGCTGCCGATCTCATCCGGGACTCCGAACAAACTTCGCTCATAAAATCACATAACTCATAATATAAATCGTCATCGAGCGTTAAGCGAGCGGACCCTATGGGTTCGAGAACTATGTAGACATGACCGAGACACATCTCCGATAAATAACCAATAGCGGAACCTGGATGCTCATATTGGCTCCTACATATTCTACGAAGATCTTTATCGGTCAAACCACATAACAACATATGTTGTTCCCTTTGTCATCGGTATGTTACTTGCCCGAGATTTGATAGTCGGTATCCTCATACCTAGTTCAATCTCGTTACCGGCAATTCTCTTTACTCGTTCCATAATGCATCATCCTGCAACTAACTCATTAGTCACAATGCTTGCAAGGCTTATAGTGATGTGCATTACCGAGAGGGCCCAGAGATACCTCTCCGATACACGGAGTGACAAATCCTAATCTTGATCTATGCCAACTCAACAAATACCATCGGAGACACCTGTAGAGCATCTTTATAATCACCTAGTTACGTTGTGACGTTTGATAGGACACAAGGTGTTCCTCTGGTATTCGGGAGTTGCATAATCTCATAGTCTGAGGAACATGTATAAGTCATGAAGAAAGCAGTAGCAATGAAACTGTAACGATCATTGTGCTAAGTTAACAGATGGGTCAAGTCAATCACATCATTCTCTAATGATGTGATCCTGCTTATCAAATGACAACTATTTGTCCATGGTTAGGAAACTTAACCATCTTTGATTAATGAGCTAGTCAAGTAGAGGCATACTAGTGACACTCTGTTTGTCTATGTATTCACACATGTACTAAGTTTCCTGTTAATACAATTCTAGCATGAATAATAAACATGTATCATGATATAAGGAAATATGAAGAACCACTTTATTATTGCCTCTAGGGCATATTTCCTTCAGTCTCCCAGTTGCACTAGAGTCAATAATCTAGTTCACATCGTCATGTGATTTAACACCAACAGTTCACATCTTTATGTGATTATTTCACATCTCCATGTGACCAACACCCAAAGGGTTTACTAGAGTCAATAATCTAGTTCACATCGCTATGTGATTAACACCCAAAGAGTGATCATGTTTTGCTTGTGAGAGAAATTTAGTCAACGGGTCTGCCACATTCAGAGTCGTATGTATTTTCCAAATTTTCTATGTCTACAATGCTTTGCACGGAGCTACTCTAGCTAATTGCCCCCACTTTCAATATGTATCTAGATCAAGACTTAGGGTCATACAGATCGGTGTCAAAGCTTGCATTGACCTAACTCTTTACGACGAACTCTTTGTCACCTCCATAACCAAGAAACATTTCCTTATTCCACTAAGGATATTTTTGACCGCTGTCCAGTGATCCACTCCTAGATCACTATTGTACCCTCTTGCCAAACTTATGGTGAAGTACATAATAGGTCTGGTACACAGCATAGCATACTTTATAGAACCTATGACTGAGGCATAGGGAATGACTTTTCATTCTCTTTCTATTTTATCCTGTGGTCGGGTTTTGAGTCTTTACTCAACTTCACACCTTGCAACACAGGCAAGAACTCCTTCTTTGATTGTTCCATTTTGAACTACTTCAAAATCTTGTCAAGGTATGTACTCATTGAAAATATATCAAGCGTCTTGATCTATCTCAGTAGATCTTGATGCTCAATATGTAAGTAGCTTCACTGAGGTCTTTCTTTGAAAAACTCCTTTCAAACACTCCTTTATGCTTTCCAGAAAATTCTACATTATTTCCGATCAACAATATGTCATTCACATATACTTATCAAAAATTTTGTAGTGCTCCCACTCACTTTCTTGTAAATACAGGCTTCACCGCAAGACCGTATAAAACCATATTCCAACTCCGAGATGCTTGCACCAGTCCATAGATGGATCTCTAGAGCTTGCTCACTTTGTTAGTACCTTTAGGATCGAAAAAACCTTCTGGTTGCATCATATACAACTCTTCTGTAAGAAATCCATTAAGGAATGCAGTTTTGACATCCATTTGCCAGATTTCATAAAATGCAGCAACTGCTAACATGATTCGGACAGACTTTTAAGCATCGATACGGGTGAGAAAATCTCATCGTAGTCAACACCTTGAACTTGTCGAATACATTTTGCGACAATTCGAGCATTGTAGATAGTAACACTACTATCAGCGTCCATCTTCCTCTTGAAGATCCATTTATTCTCAATGAATCACCGATCATCAAGCAAGTCAATCAAAGTCCATACTTTGTTCTCATACATGGATCCCATCTCAGACTTCATGGCCTCAAGCCATTTTGCGGAATCTGGGCTCATCATCGCTTCCTCATAGTTTGTAGGTTTGTCATGGTCAATTAACATGACTTCCAGAATAGGATTACCGTACCACTCTGGTGCGGATCTTACTCTGGTTGACCTAGGAGGTTCGGTAGTAACTTGATCAGAAGTTTCATGATCATCATCATTAGCTTCCACACTTACTGGTGTAGGAATCACTTGAACTGATTTCAGTGATGAACTACTTTCCAACAAGGGAGCAGGTATAGTTACCTCATCAAGTTCTAATTTCCTCCCACACACTTCTTTCGAGAGAAACTCCTTCTCTACAAAGGATCCATTCTTAGCAACGAATATCTTGCCTTCAGATCTGTGATAGAAGGTGTACCCAACAGTTACTTTTGGGTATCCTATGAAGACGCACTTCTCTGATTTTGGTTTGGGCTTATCAGGATGAAACTTTTTCATATAAGCATTGCAACCCCAAACTTTAAGAAACGACAACTTAGGTTTCTTGCTAAACCACAGTTTATACGGTGTCGTCTCAACGGATTTACATGGTGCCCTTTTTAACGTGAATGCAGCTGTCTCTAATGCATAACCCCAAAACTATAGCTGCAAATCAGTATGAGACATCATAGATTGCATCGTATCTCATAAAGTATGATTACGATGTTCGGACACACCATTACTCTATGGTGTTCTAGGTGGCGTGAGTTGCGAAACTATTCCGCATTGTTTCAAATGAAGACCAAACTCATAACTCAAATATTCGCCTCCCTGATTAGATCGTAGAAACTTTATTTTCTTGTTACGATGATTTTCCATTCACTTTGAAATTCTTTGAAGTTTTAAAATGTTTCAGACTTATGTTTCATTAAGTAGATATACCCATATCTACTCAAATCATCTGTGAAGGTAAAAAAATAACGATACCCGCCGTGAGCATCAACACTTATCGGATCGCATACATCAGTATGTATTATTTCCAATAAGTCAGTTGCTCGCTCCATTATTCCGGAGAATGGAGTCTTAGTCATCTTGCCCATGAGGCATGGTTTGCAAGCATCAAGTGATTCATAATCAAGTGATTCCAAAAGCCCATCAGCATGGAGTTTCTTCATGCGCTTTACACAAATATAACCTAAATGGCAGTGCCACAAATAAGTTGCACTATCATTATTAACTTTGAATCTTTTGGTTTCAATATTATGAATATGTGTGTCACTACGATCGAGATTCAATAAACCATTTATATTGAGTGTATGACCATAGAAGGTTTTATTCATTTAAATAGAACAAGAATTATTCTTTGACTTAAATGAATAACCGTATTGCAATAAACATGATCCAATCATATTCATGCTCAACGAAAACACCAAATAACATTTATTTTAGATTCAACACTAATCCCAAAGGTAAAGGGAGTGTGCGATGGTGATCTTATCAACCTTGGAATCACTTCCAACACACATCATCACCTCGCCCTTAACTAGTCTCTATTTTTTTTGCAACTCCTGTTTTGAGTTACTACTCTTAGCAACTGAACTAGTATCAAATACCGAGGGGTTTGCTATAAACACTAGTAAAGTACACATCAATAACATGTATATCAGATATACCTTTGTTCACTATGCCATCCTTCTTATCCGCCAAGTATCTAGGGCAGTTCCACTTCCAGTGACCATTTCCTTTGCAGTAGAAGCACTCAGTTTCAGGCTTGCATCTAGCTTTGAGCTTCTTCATGGGAGTGGCAACTTGCTTGCCATTCTTCTTGAAGTTCCCTTTCTTTCCCTTGCCCTTTTACTTGAAACTAGTGGTTTTGTCAACCATCAACATTTGATGCTTTTCTTGATTTCTACCTTCGTCGATTTCAGCACCACGAAGAGCTCGGGAATCGTTTTCGTCATCCCTTGCATATTATAGTTCATCACGAAGTTTCGGTAACTTGGTGATAGTGACTAGAGAACTCTGTCAATCACCTTTTTATCTGGAACATTAACTCCCACTTGATTCAAGTGATTGTAGTACTCAGACAATCTGAGCACATGCTCACTGGTTGAGCTATTCTCCTCCATCTTGTAGGCAAAGTACTTGTCAGAAGTCTCATACCTCTCGACACGGGCATGAGTATGAAATACCAATTTCAACTCTTAGAACATCTTATATGTTCCATGGTGTTCAAAATGTTTTTGAAGTCCCGGTTCTAAGCCGTAAAGCATGGTGCACTAAACTATCAAGCAGTCATCATACCGAGCTTTACCAAATGTTCATAACGTCTGCATCTGCTCCTACAAAAGGTTTGTCACCTAGCGGTGCATTAAGGACATAATTCTTCTATGCAGCAATGAGGATAATCCTCAGATCATGGAGCTAGTCCGCATCATTGCTACTAACATCTTTCAACATAGTTTTCTCTAGGAACATATCAAAAATAAACGGGGAGCTACATCGCTAGCTATTGATCTACAACATAGTTATGAAAATACTATCAGGACTAAGTTCATGATGAATTAAAGTTCAATTAATCATATTACTTAAGAACTCCCACTTAGATAGACATCCCTCTAGTCGTCTAAATGATCACGTGATCCAAATCAACTAAACCATGTCCGATCATCACGTGAGATGGAGTAGTTTTCAATGGTGAACATCACTATGTTGGTCATATCTACTATATGATTCACGCTCGACCTTTCGGTCTCTAGTGTTCTAAGGCCATATCTGCATATGCTAGGCTCGTCAAGTTTAACCCGAGTATTCCGCGTGTGCAAAACTGGCTTGCACCCATTGTATGTGAACGTAGAGCTTATCACACCTGATCATCACGTGGTGTCTTGGCACGACAAACTGTCGCAACGGTGCATACTCATGGAGAACACTTTTACCCTGAAATTTAGTGAGAGATCATCTTATAATGCTATCACCGAACTAACCAAAATAAGATGCATAAAGGATAAACATCACATGCAATCAAAATATGTGACATGTTATGGCCATGATCATCTTGCGCCTTTGATCTCCATCTCCAAAGTACCGTCATGATCTCTCTCGTCACCAGCATGACACCATGATCTCCATCATCTTGATCTCTATCAACGTGTCATCACATGGTCGTCTCGCCAACTATTGCTCTTGCAACTATTACTATCGCATAGCAATAAAGTAAAGCAATTATTTGGCACTTGCATCTTATGCAATAAAGAGACAACCATAAGGCTTCTGCCAGTTGCCGATAACTTCAAGAAAACATGATCATCTCATACAACAACTAATATCGCATCACGTCTTGACCATATCACATCACAACAAGCCCTGCAAAAACAAGTTAGACGTCCTCTACTTTGTTGTTGCAAGTTTTACGTGGCTGCTACGGGCTGAGCAAGAACAGTTCTTACCTATGCATCAGAAACCACAACGCGGTATAGTGATTGCTTTTTGATCTTCAGAAAGAACCCTGTTCATTGAATCCGATTCAACTAAAGTTGGAGAAACAGAGACCCACTAGCCACCTGTGTGCGAAGCACGCCGGTAGAACTAGTCTCGCGTAAGCGTACGCGTAATGTCGGTCTGGGCTGCTTCATCCAACAATGCCGCCGAATCAAGAATCAACTAGTGAAAGAAAGCAATATGTATATACCAATGCCCGCAACTCCTTTGTGTTCTACTCGTGCATATAAGATCTACGCATAGACCTGGCTCGGATGCCACCGTTGGGGAATGCAATAATTTCAAAAAAATTCCTACGCACACGCAGGACCATGGTGATGCATACCAATGAGAAGGGAAGAGTGTTGTCCATGTACCCTCGTAGACCTTAAGTGGAAGCATTATGACAACGCAGTTGATGTAGTCGTACGTATTCACGATCGACCAATCCTAGTACCGAAAGTACAGCACCTCCGCGATCTGCACACGTTCGGCTCGATAACGTCCCTCGTACTCTTGATCTAGTTGAAGTCGAGGGAGAGTTTTGTCAGCACGACTGCGTGGTGACGGTGATGACGAAGTTACCGGCGCGGGGCTTCGCCTAAGCACTATGACGATATGACCGAGGTGTGTAACTGTGGAGGGGGGCACCGCACACGGCTAGAGCATCTTTATAATCACCTAGTTACGTTGTGACGTTTGATAGGACACAAGGTGTTCCTCTGGTATTCGGGAGTTGCATAATCTCATAGTCTGAGGAACATGTATAAGTCATGAAGAAAGCAGTAGCAATGAAACTGTAACGATCATTGTGCTAAGCTAACGGATGGGTCAAGTCAATCACATCATTCTCTAATGATGTGATCCCCTTATCAAATGACAACTCTTTGTCCATGGCTAGGATACTTAACCATCTTTGATTAACGAGCTAGTCAAGTAGAGGCATACTAGTGACACTTTGTTTGTCTATGTATTCACACATGTACTAAGTTTCTGGTTAATACAATTCTAGCATGAATAATAAACATTTATCATGATATAGGAAATATGAATAACCACTTTATTATTGCCTATAGGGCATATTTCCTTCAATGTCATCATTGTTATTGCATTGTTCCATTTCTCCATGAACTTAATACACTAGATGCATGTTGGATAGCGGTCGATGTGTGGAGTAATAGTAGTAGATGCAGGCAGGAGTTGGTGTAATAATCTTGGACTTGATACCTATATAATGATCATTGCCTGGATATCATCATAATTATTTGAAGTTCTATCAATTGCCCAACAGTAATTTGTTTACCCACTGTATGCTATTTTTCTTGAGAGCAGCCACTAGTGAAATCTATGGCCCCGGGGTCTCTTCTTTATCATATTTGCCTTCGAGATCTATTTTTATTTGCTTTTATTTTCAGATCTATTAATCCAAAAATACCTTGCTGCAATTTATTATTATTCATTTTATCCCACGTTCCCCTGAGATCTATTTATCCAGTCTACTACAATTTTATCTATCTTTTTACCCGGGAGGGATTGACAACCCCTCTCTTTTATGTCGAGTTGCAAGTATTTGTTCTTTGTGTGCTGGTACCGTTTACGTAGTGTTGCATTGTTCACCTCCTGGTTTGATAACCTTGGTCTTATCACTGAGGGAAATACCTACCATAGTTGTGATGCATCATCCTTTCCTCTTGGGGAAATACCGACGTAGTTCAAGCCGCATCAATAACTGACCTCATCGGCCAGTACATAAATGAATCTACATATCATCGTATGCAAATTCTACCCCGAATCTAGTATCACGCAGCATAGGCTCTGATGCCACCGTTGGAACATGCGGCACGCTACGCTAGCGCCAAATAAAAAAATCTACCACGCACCCAAGATCATGCTGGTGGAAATAGATAATGGGATTGGGTTTACCACTAGACGCGCAGTCACCGCAGTGGAAGTAGAGTTGGTAATACATGTAGTCGATCTCCCGAGGCGTTTCCTCCTCGGGTCGTTGATCTCCTGTGAATAGTGAAGACCCATGAACAGTGATCTCCCGCAAACGACACCTCATGGTTCCTTCGAATGGTTTGTCCAAGCACCGCAGATGTGATGCCTCCAAGGTATCCACACGTACGGGGAGCAATGTCGGGCGGTGAACTCCTAGGTCTAGGCATGGGGTGTGGGGAGTGGCGGCAGCTCTAGGGGAGGAAAGATGAACCCTAAGTAGTGCGCCCACTCCCCTATATATAGACCTCCGAGATGGGCTCAACACTTGACACCCACTAGGAGTCTAAACCAATTTCCACTCGAATCCAATCTGACTGGGTTGTAACCCCTTAAGTGTGCGACCCTATAGGTTCATGTACACATGGACACGACCCTAGTAGATAGTTGGTAGCGGGTCCTGGCAGAACATGCCAACTCCCATGTGTCCGCAAAGTCGTTAGATGAACCTCGACAATGTGTTATATGCAACATTCCTTTTGCCTCACGACATATGTTGTCGAGCTCAAGGAGAGTACTTGTCACCCTTGCGATAGCTCGACCTCTCTTCTTGAAACGATGATACAAATGCCCGAATCGGGTTAACACTTAACCCAAGTCGTATGGCCATGCTTTCCGAACCTGATCACTCGAGACGGCCCAGAGAATATCTCTCAAAATAGGATGGGCAAATTCCATCTTGGTCAGCCATGTCTCACTGCATGTCTCACGACTCACCCGAAAGCTACCTTTATAACTACCCAGTTACGGAGTAGCATTTGATATACCCTAAGTGAGTTGATCCTCATCCTGAGAAAATGCGAGGACCTCCGGTGTAGGACATGGTGTAGACATTGTACTTGAGACTAACAGATGACAATATCTCATTGCGTCTCAAAGTGGGTTTGTCCGACTCGGTGATCTCCATCCCCGAGTCCATACTATCGGTTTAGTATCTCCATGCACATGACTCGTGAAACATAGTCATCAACTGAGTCATATACTAGTCAAGGGTATGTTTCTGCATAACCTTATCAACTAGGGACCATTAGAACGATCATCATACAATACATAGGTCCACAAACAAGTCACATACTTATTGATACATGTCATCGATGATGTTCAAGGACAATACAAAAGACTTATGAATACATAGGGAAATATCAGCATCACATGATTGCCTCTAGGGCATATCTCCAACAAGGGGTAGAGGCCATGGGAAAATACCAAAAAGCCCATGGGATATTTCCATGGAGGAACTCCTCTTGGCGTTGACCACCATGTGTGGGGCCCCCCAAAGGGGGTACCACCACCCCATGTCATCCCCATTGACTTTGGAACAAAGCCACGAAAGGTCGCTATCCAAAAAGACGCCAAAACAGGGTTGTACCGTAATAGTGTTTTAACTATTCATGACAACTTCTCATGAAATATCTTTTAGCGTATGTTTAATCCCAGAAATTCCTGAAGGTCCAGAACATTTTTGGCACCCCCTAAAATACTTTTGGACGCGTTCCGTTGGTATGAAGTTTGTCTCTAAAACATTTACTGTTATCTCTCTAGAACTTTTTTGTTGTCTCGGAAACTTTTTCTGCAACAATCTCTCAGACTCCCTGTCTATTACTTAGTAGATAGATGACCCTTAAGCGTGTGACCCTATAGGTTCGATGAAGAATAGACATGACCGGAACTCTTTCTGGTCAATGATCAATAGCGGAACCGTGGACATCCATTTGATCTCTATACCCACACGAATGAATATTTGAGCGAACCTATAATTACCAAATTCATGATATGTTACAAATACCCAATGTGAGATTTAGTGTCACCCCTGTGAATCAACAACTTGTTCACTATGACAGTTTTTATTGGAAATATGCCCTAGAGGCAATAATAAAGTGGTTATTATTATATTTCCTTGTTCATGATAATAGTTTATTATCCATGCTATAATTGTATTGAGTGGAAACTCAAATGCATGTGTGAATACATAGACAACAACATGTCCCTAGTAAGCCTCTACCGAACTAGATCATTGATCAAAGATGGCAATGGTTTCCTAGTCATAGACATGAGTTGTCATTTGATAACGGGATCACATCATTAGGAGATGATGTGATGGACAAGACCCAAACTGTGAACGTAACATATGATCGTATCAAGTTTATTGCTTTCGTTTTCTACATGTCAAGTATCTGTTCAGATGACCATGAGATCATGCAACTCACTGACACCATAGGAGTACCTTGTGTGTATCAAACGCCGCAACATAACTGGGTGACTCTAAAGATGCTCTACAGGTATCTCCAAGGGTGCCTATTGAGTTGGCATGGATCAAGACTGGGATTTGTCACTCCGTATGACGAAGAGGTATCTCGGGGCCCACTCGGTAATACAGCATCACAATGAGCTTGCAAGCAATGTGACAAAGTAGTTGGTCATGGATCTTGTTTTACGGAACGAGTAAAGAGACTTGCCGGTAATGAGATTGAACTAGGTATGGAGATACCGACGATCGAATCTCGGGCAAGTAACATACCGATAAACAAATGGAACTGCATACTGTCGGAATTTGGGTTCCGCAGACCCTTGAGAGGTTCGAACTCTGGATTGCATGCGAAGATCTCATCCTCCCCAGTCTGCCCGCTCACCCAATCCACGGCCTAGCTCGACGGACCCAAGGGACAAGAGACACAACAGTTTATCCTGGTTCGGGCCACCTTGCGGTGTAATACCCTACTCCAGCTTTGTGGTGGATTGCCTCGAGGGGCTGAGGATGAACAAGTACAGTGGTAGAACAACCTCAGGAGGTGAGGTGTTCTTGCGCGCGATGAGCTGGTGAGTTGGTCAGGGTGGAATGGATCTGATCCCCTCGATGGTGGTGGCTAAGTCCTATTTATAGGGGCCTTGGTCCTCTTCCCAAATATAGGCGGGAAGGGATCCCACAACGGCCAAATTTGAAGGGAGACAACTAGTACAAGTTATCCTGACAAAAGTGGTCTTCGCGTGCAAAAGCCTCTGGTGGTAACGCTGCAATGGGCTCCGGGATGACCTCCGTCCTGCCGTCCTGGCGGTCTTGGTCTTGTTGAACCGATATGGAAACCTTTGCTTGGTTCCTCAGGACCCCGCGCCTGTGTTGCCTCCTTAGCACCAAAGAGGAAACTGGTACACTGCGTCTGCTGGCGCCCGCCTGGACTTGGTCGTCATGGCTCACGTTATATGAACCTCGCGAGGTGCATCTTGCATAGATATCTCCGCTCCTTGGGAGCCAGCCTGGTGAGGCCGCCCCCAGGGAGGTCTTGGTGTCGTCCACCTCGCGAGGGTCTTGGATTGGTGATGCTGAAGCTGGGCCGTACCGGGCCATCGACGGAGCCATGGCATGGGTCGCAGGCAGGCAAGTCTGGGTACCCCCGTTCCCAGGACGCCGACAGTAGCCCCTAGGCCCAAGGCACGCTTGAACTTGGCTTCGAGGCGAAGCCAAAGGGCAAGTGCGGAGCACCGTGGGCCCTAACCGCCCGCGGCCTTGGTCGGCTTGTGGCGATCGATGGGACGTGGGCACCCCCACTTCCCCACGCAGCCTTGATATTCGCCCGGCTCGTCGGCCGCCATCGCCTAATGCAGCCCTACCTTCATTGCTTGTCGTGCTCTCCCTTGGCTCCCCCGTCTTCCCAAAAACAGCAACTTCCTTCCCGGATCCGACACTAGCGCTGGTCTTCCCCCACTGCTATGGCACCGCAGTTGAAGAGGAAGAGGAAAGCCGACGCTTCGGTCGAACCTCCGCCAGCCTTCGAGCCCGCCCTCGAGCGGTCGACGGTGGTAAATCAAGAAGGGCTGGACAAGATTCGTCCGGCGCTTGCCGGCAATTCTAATGAGTGGAAGGCAATGGTGGCTTGTCCCGCCTCCTGTACCATGGTCGACATGGCAGCCACTGAGATTCCCCTTCATCTTCACGCTCTCTTGGTTGGCCTGATCCCCCTTTCTCTGATTTCTTCAATGCCATACTCTCACATTACCAAGTTGATACATCTCCAACGTATCTATAATTTTTGATTGCTCCATGCTATATTATCTATTGTTTTGGACATCATTGGGCTTTATTATCCACTTTTATATTATTTTTGGGACTAACCTATTAACCGGAGGCCCAGCCCAGAATTGCTGTTTTTTTGCCTGTTTTAGGGTTTCGAAGAAAAGGAATATCAAACGGAGTCCAAACGGAATGAAACCTTCAGGAACATGATTTTCTCAATGAACAAGACCCAAGTGTAGGATCTAGAAGTAGATGTGTCTAGAGGGGGGTGATTAGACACTTAATGCTAAAGTTGCAATTTTTAAGCTTTTTTGGTTTAAGTGGAGTTTAGGCACAATTTCAACACACACAATACATATCAAGCAAGCATGCAAAGAGTATATGAGCAGCGGAATGTAAAGCATGCAACTTGCAAGAATGTAAAGGGAAGGGTTTGGAGAATTCAAACGCAATTTGAGACACAGATGTTTTTCCCGTGGTTCGGATAGGTGGTGCTATCCTACATCCACGTTGATGGAGACTTCAACCCACAAAGGGTAACGGTTAAGAGAGTCCATGGAGGGCTCCACCCACAAAGGGTAACGGTTGCGCGAGTCCACACAGGGCTCCACCCACGAAGGGTCCACGAAGAAGCAACCACCCACAAAGGGTCCACGAAGAGAAGAAGCAAACTTGTCTATCCCACCATGGCCATCGCCACACAGGACTTGCCTCATAGCGGTAGATCTTCACGAAGTAGGCGATCTCCTGCCCTTCAAACTCCTTGGTTCAACTCCACAATCTTGTCGGAGGCTCCCAAGTGACACCTAGCCAATCTAGGAGACACCACTCTCCAAGAAGTAACAAATGGTGTGTAGGTAATGAACTCCTTGCTCTTGTGCTTCAAATGATAGTCTCCCCAACACTCAACTCTCTCTCATAGGATTTGGATTTTGTGGAAAGAAGATTTGAGTGGAAAGCAACTTGGAGAGGCTAGAGATCAAGATTCATATGGTAGGAATGGAATATCTTGGTCTCAACACATGAGTAGGTGGTTCTCTCTCAGAACATATGAGTTGGAATGGTGTATGTGTTCTGATGGCTCTCTCTTTGATTGAAGAGGAGGTGGAGGGGTATATATAGCCTCCACACAAAATCCAACCGTTACACAATTTTCCAATCTCGGTGGGACCGAATCAACAAACTCGGTCGGACCGAAAATGTAAACCTAGTGACCGTTAGAGATTTTCGGTGGGACTGACATGCAACTCGGTAGGACCGATATGGTTAGGGTTTGGGCATAACCTAATCTCGGTGAGACCGATTACACAAACTCGGTCAGACCGAATTTGGTAATCATCTAACCAGAGAGTTGGTCAGGCAAACTCGATGGGACCAATTTGCTCTTTCGGTGAGACTGAGACCGAAAAGTTACAAAGGGGAAACACTGAATTTACATTGCAATCTCGGTGGGACCGATTCACTCTTTCGGTGAGACCGAAAAGTTACGAAAGGGAAACAGAGAGTTTGCAATCCCATCTCGGTGAGACCGAGATCCCTATCAGTAGAACCGAATTGCTAGGGTTTGGCAGTGGCTTATGACAAGTGAAACTCGGTGGCGCCAGATAGGAAGGATCGGTAGGACCGAGTATGGCTTAGGGTTTAGGTCATATGTGGATATGGGAAAGTAGCTGAGGATTTTGGAGCAAGAGGCTCATTAAGCAACACCTCATCCCTCCTTGATAGTATTGGCTTTTCCTAAAGACTCAATGTGATCTTGGATCACTAAAATGTAAAATGAGGAGTCTTGAGCTTGAAGCTTTAGCCAATCCTTTGTCCTTAGCATCTTGAAGGAGTTCCCACAACCTTTAGTCCATGCCACTCCATTGTTGAACTTATCTGAAACATGCTAGATCGAAATGTTAGTCCAACAAGAGATATGTTGTCATCAATTATCAAAACCACCTAGGGAGCACTTGTGCTTTCACCAAGAGACTTGGACCCTACGCCAAGACACAAAAGAGGAGGCCACGAGGTAGGGGGCGCGCCTCCCCCCCCCCCAGGCGTGCCCTCCACCCTCGTGGGCCTCCTGTTGCTCCACCAACGTACTCCTTCCTCCTATATATACCTACGTAGCCCCAAACGATCAGATATGGAGCCAAAACCCTAATTCCACTGCCGCAACTTTCTTTATCCACGAGATCCCATCTTGGGGCCTATTCCGGAGCTCCGCCGGAGGGGGCATCGATCATGGAGGGCTTCTACATCAACACCATAGCCCCTCCGATGAAGTGTGAGTAGTTCACCTCAGACCTACGGGTCCATAGTTATTAGCTAGATGGCTTATTCTCTCTTTTTGGATCTCAATACAATGTTCTCCCCCTCTCTTGTGGAGAACTATTCGATGTAATCTTCTTTTTGTGGTGTGTTTTTTGAGACCGATGAATTGTGGGTTTATGATCAAGTCTATCTATGAACAATATTTGAATCTTCTCTGAATTCTTTTATGTATGATTGGTTATCTTTGCAAGTCTCTTCGAATTATCGGTTTGGTTTGGCCTACTAGATTGATCTTTCTTGCAATGGGAGAAGTGCTTAGCTTTGGGTTCAATCTTGCGGTGTCCTTTCCCAGTGACAGTAGGGCCGGCAAGGCACATATTGTATTGTTGCCATCTAGGATAACAAGATGGGGTTTTCATCATATTGCATGAGTTTATCCCTCTACATCATGTCATCTTGCTTAAGGCGTTACTCTGTTTTCATTAACTTAATACTCTAGATGCATGTTGGATAGCGGTCGATGAGTGGAGTAATAGTAGTAGATGAAGGTTGGAGTCGGTCTACTTGTCTCGGACGTGATGCCTATATATATGATCATACCTAGATATTCTCATAACTATCCTCAATTATGTCAATTGCTCAACAGTAATTTGTTCACCCACCGTAGAATACTTATGCTCTCGAGAGAAGCCACTAGTTAAACCTATGGCCCCCACGTCTATCTTCATCATATTAATCTCCTACTGCTTAGTTATTTCCTTTGCTTTTACTTTGATTTTATTTTACTTTGCATCTTTATCAGAAAAATACCAAAAATATTATCTTATCATATCTATCAGATCCCACTCTCTTAAGTGGCCGTGTAGGGATTGACAACCCCTTATCGCGTTGGTTGCGAGGATTTATTTGTTTTGTGCAGGTACGAGGGACCGGTGCGTAGCCTCCTACTGGATTGATACCTTGGTTCTCAAAAACTGAGGGAAATACTTACGCTACTTTGTTGCATCATCCCTTCCTCTTAGGGGAAAACCAACGCAGTGCTCAAGAGGTAGCAAGAAGGATTTCTGGCGCCATTGCCGGGGAGGTCTACGCAAAAGTCAATATACCAAGTACCCATCACATACCCTTATCTCCCGCATTACATTATTTGCCATTTGCCTCTCGTTTTCCTCTCCCCCACTTCACCCTTGCCGTTTTATTCGCCCTCTTTCTCTATCCTTGCTCTCTTTCTCTATTTGCCTCTTTTTGCCCCCTTGCTTTTTGTTTGCTTGTGTGTTAGTTTGCTTGCTTGTCACGATGGCTCAAGATAACACTAAATTGTGTGACTTTATCAATACCAACAACAATGATTTTATTAGCACTCTGATTGCTCCTCTTACCGATGTTGAATCTTGTGAAATTAATACTGCTTTGCTGAATCTTGTCATGAAAGATCCGTTTTCTGGCCTTCCTAGTGAAGATGCCGCTACCCATCTAAATAGCTTCGTTGATTTGTGTGATATGCAAAAGAAGAAAGATGTGGATAATGATATTGTTAAATTGAAGCTATTTCCTTTTTCGCTTAGAGATCGTGCTAAAGCTTGGTTTTCGTCTTTGCCTAAAAATAGTATTGATTCATGGAACAAGTGCAAAGATGCTTTTATCTCTAAGTATTTTCCTCCCACTAAGATCATCTCTCTTAGAAATGATATTATGAATTTTAAGCAACTTTATCATGAACATGTTGCACAAGCTTGGGAGAGAATGAAACTAATGATACGTAATTGCCCTACTCATGGTTTAAATTTGTGGATGATTATACAACATTTTTATGCCAGATTGAATTTTGCTTCTAGAAATCTTTTAGATTCGGTCGCGGGAGGCACTTTTATGGAAATCACTTTAGGAGAAGCTACTAAACTCCTAGATAATATTATGGTTAATTATTCTCAATGGCATACTGAAAGATCTACTAATAAAAAGGTGCATGCGATAGAAGAAATTAATGTTTTGAGTGGAAAGATGGATGAACTTATGAAATTATTTGCTAGTAAGAGTGTTTCTTCTGATCCTAATGATATTCCCTTGTCTACTTTGATTGAGAATAATAATTAATCTATGGATGTGAATTTTGTTGGTAGGAACAAATTTGGTAACAACACATATAGAGGAAATTTCAATCCCATGCCTTATCCTAGTAATCCCTCTAATAATTATGGTAATTCCTACAACAATTCTTATGGAAATTATAATAAGATGCCCTCTGATTTTGAATATAATATTAAATAATTTATTACTTCGCTAAAGAATTTAATGCTTTGATTGAAGAAAAATTGCTTAAGATTGATGAGTTGGCTAGAAACATTGATAGAATTTCTCTCGATGTTGATTCTTTGAAACTTAGATCTATTCCACCTAAGCATGATATCAATGAGTCTCTCAAAGCCATGAGAATTTCCATTGATGATGCAAAGAAAGAACCGCTAGGATGCGTGCTAAGGAAGATGCCTTTATAAGAGCGTGTTCTTCTAGTTCCTATGAAAATAAAGACGAAGGTCTAAAAGTTAATGATGTGTCCCCTATTAAATATTTGTTTTGCAATATGAATCTTGATAATGATGGGACTGAATATGATCCACCTTTACCTAGAAGGCGTTCCAAGAATTCGGAATTTTTTTATCTTGATGCTAAAATTGATAAGAGTGGTATGGAAGAAATTAAAACCCTAGATGTTGCTAAACCCACTATTATGGATTTCAAGGAATTTAACTATGAAAATTGCTCTTTGATTGATTGTATTTTCTTGTTGCAATCCGTGCTAAATTCTCCTCACACTTATAGTCAAAATAAAGCGCTTACTAAACATATCATTGATGCCTTGATGCAATCTTATGAAGAAAAACTTGAATTGGAAGTTTCTATCCCTAGAAAACTTTATGATGAATGGGAACCAACTATTAAAATTAAAATTAAAGATCATGAATGCTATGCTTTATGTGATTTGGGTGATAGTGTTTCCATGATTCCAAAGACTTTGTGTGATTTGTTAGCTTTCCGTGATTTTGATGATTGCTCTCTAAACTTGCACCTTGCAGATTCCAGTATTAATAAACCTATGGGAAGAATTAATGATGTTCTTATTGTTGCAAATACGAACTATGTGCCCGTAGATTTTATTGTTCTTGACATAGATTGCAATCCTTCATGTCCTATTATTCTTGGTAGACCTTTCCTTAGAACGATTGGTGCAATTATTGATATGAAGGAAGGAAATATTAGATTCGAATTTTCATTAAGGAATGGCATGGAACACTTTCCTATAAATAAAATTAAATTACCTTATGAATCTATTATGAGAGCCACTTAAAAATTGCCTACCAAAGATGGCAATACCTAGATCTATCCTTGCTTGTTATGCCTAGTTAGGGGCGTTAAACGATAGCGCTTGTTGGGAGGCGACCCAATTTTATTTTTATTCCTTGATTTTTGCTCCAGTTTATTAATAAATAATTTATCTAGCCTATGTTTTGGTTGTGTTTTTTGTGTTTAATTAGTGTTTGTGCCAAGTAGAACCGTTGGAAAGACTTGGGGAAAGTCTTGTTAAACTTGCTGTAAAAACAGAAACTTTAGCGCTCACGAGAACTGCTGCCATTTTTATTTGGAAAGTGCTATTTAGTTAATTATTTTTGCAGATGATTAATAGATAAATTCCTCACGTCCAGAAATTTATTTTAGAATTTTTGGGGTTCCAGATCCTGAGATAGATACAGATTACTACAGACTGTTCTGTTTTTGACAGATTCTGTTTTTCGTGTGTTGTTTGCTTACTTTGATGAATCCACGGCTAGTAAAATAGTTTATAAACCATAGAAAAGTTGGAATAAAGTAGGTTTAAAACTAATATAAATAAAGTATGAGGTCATTACAGTACCTTGAAGTGGTCTTTTGTTTTCTTTCGCTAACGGAGCTCATGAGATTTTCTACTTTGAGTTTTGTGTTGTGAAGTTTTCAAGTTTTGGGTAAAGATTTGACGGATTATGGAACAAGGAGTGGCAAGAGACTAAGCTTGGGGATGCCCATGGAACCTCCAAGATAATCTAAGGACACCTAAAATCCAAAGCTTGGGGATGCCCCGGAAGGCATCCCCTCTTTCGTCTACTTCTATCGGTAACTTTACTTGGATCTATATTTTTATTCGCCACATGATATGTGTCTTGCTTGGAGCGTCTTGTATGATTTGATTATTTAATTTTTAGTGTACCACAATCATCCTTGCTGTACACATCTTTTGATAGAGCCATACATGATTTGGAATTTGTTAGAATACTCTATGTGCTTCGCTTATATCTTTTGAGTTATATAGTTTTGCTCTAGTTCTTCACTTATATCTTTTAGAGCACGGTGGTGGATTTGTTTTATAGAAACTATTGGTCACTCATGCTTCACTTAGATTATTTTGAGTGTCTTAAATAGCATGGTAATTTACTTAAAATCCTATTATGCTAGGTATTCAAGATTAGTAAAATTTTCTTATGAGTGTTTTGAATACTAAGAGAAGTTTGATGATTGTTTTGAGCTATGGAGGTAATAATATCAAAGTCGTGCTAGTTGAGTAGTTGTGAAATTGAGAAATACTTGTGTTGAAGTTTGCAAGTCCAATAGCATGCATGTATGGTAAACGTTATGTAACAAATTTGAAACATGAGGTGTTATTTGATTGTCCTCCTTATCAGTGGCGGTCGGGGACGAGCGATGGTCTTTTCCTACCAATCTATCCCCCTAGGAGCATGCGTGTAGTGCCGAGGTTTTTGATGACTTGTAGATTTTTGCAATAAGTATGTGAGTTCTTTATGACTAATGTTGAGTCCATGGATTGTACGCACTCTCACCCTTCCATCCTTGCTAGCCTCTTCGGTACCGTGCATTTCCCTTTCTCACATTGAGAGTTGGCGCAAACTTCGCCGGTGCATCCAAACCCTGTGATATGATACGCTCTTTCGCACATAAACCTCCTTATATCTTCCTCAAAACAGCCACCATACCTACCTATTATGGCATTTCCATAGCCATTCCGAGATATATTGCCATGCAACTTTCCACCATTCCGTTTATCATGACACATTCATTATTGTCATATTGCTTAGCATGATCATGTAGTTGACATAGTATATGTGGCAAAGCCACCGTTCATAATTCTTTCATAAATGTCACTCTTGGTTCATTGCATATCCCGGTACACCGCTGGAGGCATTCATATAGAGTCACGCGTTGTTCTAGTATTGACTTGTAATCATTGAGTTGTAAATAAATAGAAGTGTGATGATCATCATTTTCTAGAGCATTGTCCCAAGTGAGGAATTATAAAAAAAGAAAAAAAAGAGAGAAAGGCCATAAAAAAGGCCAAATAAAAAAATGAGAGAAAAAGAGAGAAGGGACAATGTTACTATCCTTTGCCACACTTGTGCTTCAAAGTAGCACCATAATCTTCATGATAGAGAGTTTCTTGTTCTGTCACTTTCATATACTAGTGGGAATTTTCATTATAGAACTTGGCTTGTATATTCCAACAATGGGCCTCCTCAAGTGCCCTAGGTCTTCGTGAGCAAGCAAGTTGGATGCACACCCACTTAGTTTCTTTTGTTGAGCTTTCATACATTTATAGCTCTAGTGCATCCGTTGCATGGCAGTCCCTACTCCTTGCATTAACATCAATCGGTGGGCATCTCCATAGCCCATTGATTAGCCTCGTTGATGTGAGACTTTCTCCTTTTTTGTCTTCTCCACATAACCCCCCTCATTATATTCTATTCCACCCATAGTGCTATGTCCATGGCTCACGCTCATATATTGCGTGAAAGTTTATAGGTTTGAGATTACTAAAGTATGAAACAATTGCTTGGCTTGTCATCGGGTTTGTGCATGATGAGAGCATTCTTGTGTGACGAAAATGGAGCATGACTAAGCTATATGATTTTGTAGGGATGAACTTTCTTTGGCCATGTTATTTTGAGAACACATAATTGCTTAGTTAGTATGCCTGAAGTATTATTATTTTTATGTCAATATGAACTTTTGTCTTGAATCTTTCGGATCTGAATATTCATACCACAATTAAGAAGAATTACATTAAAATTATGCCAAGTAGCACTCCGCATCAAAAATTCTGTTTTTATCATTTACCTACTCGAGGACGAGCAGGAATTAAGCTTGGGGATACTTGATACGTCTCCAACGTATCTATAATTTTTGATTGCTCCATGCTATATTATCTACTGTTTTGGGCATTATTGGGCTTTATTATCCACTTCTATATTATTTTTGGGACTAACCTATTAACCGAAGGCCCATCCCAGAATTGCTGTTTTTTGCCTGTTTTAGGGTTTCGAACAAAAGGAATATCAAACGGAGTCCAAATGGAATGAAACCTTCGGGAACGTGATTTTCTCAACGAACAAGACCCAGGAGACTTGGAACCTACGTCAAGACACAAAAGAGGAGGCCACGAGGTAGGGGGCGTGCCTCCCCCCCCCCAGGCGCGCCCTCCACCCTCGTGGGCCCCGTGTTGCTCCACCGATGTACTCTTTCCTCCTGGATATACCTACGTACCCCCAAACGATCAGATACGGAGCCAAAACCCTAATTCCACCGCCGCAACTTTCTGTATCCACGAGATCCCATCTTGGGGCCTGTTCTGGAGCTCTGCCGGAGGGGGCATCGATCACGGAGGGCTTCTACATCAACACCATAGCCCCTCCGATGAAGTGTGAGTAGTTCACCTCAGACCTACGGGTCCATAGTTATTAGCTAGATGTCTTCTTCTCTCTTTTTGGATCTCAATACAATGTTCTCCCCCCCTCTTGTGGAGAACTATTCGATGTAATCTTCTTTTTGTGGTGTGTTTTTTGAGACCGATGAATTGTGGGTTTATGATCAAGTCTATCTATGAACAATATTTGAATCTTCTCTGAATTCTTTTATGTATGATTGGTTATCTTTGCAAGTCTCTTTGAATTATCAGTTTAGTTTGGCCTACTAGATTGATCTTTCGTGCAATGGGAGAAGTGCTTAGCTTTGGGTTCAATCTTGCGGTGTCCTTTCCCAGTGACAGTAGGGGCAGCAAGGCACGCATTGTATTGTTTCCATCGAGGATAACAAGATGGGGTTTTCATCATATTGCATGAGTTTATCCCTCTACATCATGTCATCTTGCTTAAGGCGTTACTCTGTTTTCATTAACATAATACTCTAGATGCATGCTGGATAGCGGTCGATGAGTGGAGTAATAGTAGTAGATGCTGGCAGGAGTCGGTCTACTTGTCTCGGACATGATGCATATATATATATATATATATATATATATATATATATATATATATATATGATCATACCTAGATATTCTCACAACTATGCTCAATTCTGTCAATTGCTCAACAGTAATTTGTTCACCCACCGTAGAATACTTACGCTCTCGAGAGAAGCCAGTAGTGAAACCTATGGCCCCCGAGTCTATCTTCATCATAGTAATCTCCTACTACTTAGTTATTTCCTTTGCTTTTACTTTGCTTTTATTTTACTTTGCATCTTTATCACAAAAATACCAAAAATATTATCTTATCATATCTATCAGATCTCACTCTCATAAGTGGCCGTGTAGGGATTGACAACCCCTTATCGCGTTGGTTGTGAGGATTTATTTGTTTTGTGCAGGTACGAGGGACTGGCGCGTAGCCTCCTACTGGATTGATACCTTGGTTCTCAAAAACTGAGGGAAATACTTACGCTACTTTGCTGCATCATCCCTTCCTCTTTGAGGAAAAGCAACGCAGTGCTCAAGAGGTAGCACAAGTCCACGCGCTGCATCTGGATCCTCAATCCATCATTCTCCTTGCCATCTTCGCCTTTGTCTATGAGGCCATGGTGGGCATCGCCCCTTCCGTGGCCTTGTTTCGCCATTTCTTCTCACTTCACCTGGTCGACGCACGCCAGCGCTCGGGGTGCGTGGCCTTCCGGGCTGTGGTGGACACAGCCGGCTCGGGCATCAATTTCGAGCTCTCGCCAACTATAAGTGGATTTCGGAAGCGGTGGGTGTTCATGGATGTTGGCGTGCTCAACTCCCTGCTCACGCTTCCACGGGTGTCGGTCGTACTCAGCTCCAGCTGGGGGCACGCGAAGCTTGTCGACCATCGGCTTGCTCACGTATGGCACTGGCCGGCCAGGCTGAAGAATCTTGGGGTGACGACGCCCATGGTGGTGAGGGAGTTCATCTAGTGCCGCATTGCTTCGCTTCATCCTCATTCTCGCCAAATGCGGGCCTTCTCCGGCAGCGGGGACCCCATGATGCTCCAGGTGTCCTCGCTTCCTCCCGAGACATTGCGCATGGTGCTCAAGCTCCTGACGGGCGACCCGGCACCGGCCACACTTCCAGAGGAGGGCTACCTCCTATACTATTGCTTGAACAAGGAGGAGTTCGTGAGGCAGATGCCCCTCTTTGATGAGTGGGGGTCGCGCCCGGCTGGCCTTCAAGGGACCCGTGAGAACCCCTTCCTGGTGCTTCCTCTGCCCGCCGCCCCTGCGATGCGCACCCCAGAGGTGGATGCAGGGGGCGAGCGCCGCCAAGGGCCGTCAGGGCGGCTGCTAAAGAGGCAACGTAGCTTGGCGCTCCTGAGGTGGCAGCTCCCAAGGCTCGGGTGACCTGTCCTGAGGGGGCGGCCAGAGAGCCGACACGATCCGGAGCTCCCGAGGTTGCCGCCCCCGAAGCTCGGACAAGCAGTCTTGAGGTGGAGGCTGGAGAGTTTCCATAGCCCGACGCTCCCGAGGTCGCATCCTTAGGAGCCCCGCCGAATGCCCCAGACACTGATGGTTGCCCTCGGGGCTTCGGCCAGCTTCGCCTAAACTTTGAAGCACTCCACAAGAGGAAGGGGGTCCAAGCTGCAGTGGTGACGCCTACCGGTCGCTGAAGCAGAGGAAGTACATAGCCACGGACGAGTGAGTACCTTATCTTTGCTATTTCTTGTGTGATGCGTCCTTTCCTAACAATGGCTCTTCAGGGTCCCTTCGGCTGCAGCGGTGAGGCCTCCCGAGACGCTACCTTCACCAGTCCTTAGCTCACTCCTGGTTTCGAGCCCCCCACGTCCGACCACCGCGCGAGGCATGGGGCCTGCCCAAGAGGCGGACGCGCCGATGGGGGGTCTTGACCCTGCTTTCCTAGCGTCCTTCCTTCGCGCTCTGGCCTGGGGTGCAGAAGGCATGCCAAGGGCTCCTCCATCGGTCATCACTGGTGGCTGGGCAGCCCCAACACTGGCTTCGTCTTTGGGTGGCAAGGCTGCGCCACCCAGCACCTCCTTCGAGGCCTGCAAGGTGGCGGGGAAGGCACTGGCCTCGAGCCCCTGCCAGGGGCAGGCAGGCCACCTCAAGCTTCTCCAGCAACCCTCAGCGTGGAGGATGGGCTTGGCCGTGCACTGGAGCTCGCGCACGGGCGCGGCACCGTACACCATGAGCTCTTTCGGGAGGCGATGGGTGCGCTGAGCCGACTCAAATAGGAAGTTGTCAATGTCGACGCTCGCCTTGAGACGGAGGACCTTCACCTGGCTCACCAGCGGCACCAGTTGAAGGTCACCATCAACCTTGGGCATCTTCAGCATGAGTGTGACAAAGCAAAGGCCACAGTGTCCCTTGAGACCTCGCACGTGGCTAGCGCCTGGGCCTTGGAGGAGGCCAGGGTGGCCGACCATTGTCGTGAGGCTGTCGAGGAGCGCGAACGGGAGCTCCAGGCCTTGAACACTACCCTTGAGCAACGGATCAAGGCGCGCAGGGCTGTCTTGGCATCAATGAGGGGAGCACCTTCCGAAGAGAAGGAGATCCTGAAATGCGAGGAGGCACTGGCGCTGGAGGACTTGGAGCGCAGCCTGGAGCTTGAGCGGCTGGGGGTGAGGGAGCACCAGGTGGCCACGGCTGAGGACGTCGTCACCACGCGGGAAGCCAAGGTCCAGGAGGAGCTCGGTCGGAGGGTGGTGAAGGTTCGCGCGGATCTTGCTGATGAGTACCACCTGAAGCTGGAGCTCCTGGAGGCCGAAGTTGAGGGCAGCACCGATACCCTTAAGGCAAAGTTGAACAAGGCGGAGCAGCACGAGAGGGCCGCCAAGGCGGATGAGGCTTTGGCCCTGGCCGACTTGACCTCCTCACGCGCCGACTTGCACTCGCTCTAGTAGCAAATTGATGGCGCTGCGTCCCTCGCAAAGCAGAATGCGGACGAGGCGTGTCATCGGCAGACGCTGCGGCATGAGCATGCTCCTATGCTTCAGGCCCTCAGGGTGCGGGCCAGCCGAGCCCTGAGTGCCATCTGCGAGGAGAGCACCCCTCATCCTCGCGTGGAAGATTACGCCAGCCACCTTCACTTCTTCACCGAGGTCATGACGCGCCTGGAGGACCGGGCTGCGAGGGCTCGCGAGCTCGTCGAGGAGAGGAGCCGGGGCCTCCTTGGGTGCGCATTCTCATGTGTCTTCAGTCACCTTCAGAACCTCGACCCCCACTTTTATTTTGACGCCGCCATAGCCCCTGTGCCCGGGGTTATCCGGGACAACCTGTCGTACTAGGTGGACGATCACGTGGATGCTCTGGTCAGCGAGTTTGCCCTTGCAGACGACGCGGCAGTGATCGTGGCGGATGAAGATGGCACGGACGACGATGATGAAGACGGCGTCAGTGGCAGCGCAAGTAGCGCGGATGAAGGCAACCAAGATGGTACTAGAGGTAGCACGTCCAATTAGGCCTATGTTCCTTTGCTTTGACCTGCACGCAAAAAATTGGACATGGCCCCATAGGGCGCGAGAGCATTTTGGAGGGGGAGCCCCTTGTAATGTATAAATCAATGTCCTGTCTTTTAAAGTAGGACTTGAAATGTGCTATCGCGAGCTTGTGAGCCCCCGGGCAGGGTTGTCGCTGAGACTTACCTTGATTTTAGTAGACCTTGAGCGGGTCCTGAGGTCGCAGACGTGCCTTCCTTCTGAGGCGAGCTCTTCGGCGCCTGCGAGGTTTTTGACCTCCCAAGGGGCCTGCTGGCTCGCCCAAGAGAGCCTCGCGAGGAACGAATGTCAGACTACGGCTAGGTATGCGTGTGGTGATCCTGCAGTGGTTGCATCCTTGGCCTGGGGGGCCTTGCCGTCAGCCAGGCCAGCCCGAGCATTCTTGGCGCGCCATACCACACCCAGCCCCCGCTCATGAGGTGCTCGCAGGGGGGAAAGCGGGTGCGAGCCCCTCAGAAAAACAGGCAACCAAAAGGCGAGAAATCGACACAAATCGAGAGAAAACTCCCCCCGTTTTGATAACACAAAGAGAACTTCAAATATCAATCCAAAAGGTGGCGAATCGGGTTACAGAAGAAGAGGCAAAAGCAAATAGCCGCGTCCGGCGCCTAGCTAGTTTTCTTATCTTCTCACCAGCGCGGAGCTAAGTGCTATTACTGGATGTGAGCATAGTCATTGGGGGACAGTGTCGACGGCCAGCGTGGATGAAAGCACAAGTGCTCCCTAGGTGGTTTTGATAATTGATGACAACATATCTCTTGTTGGACTAACAATTCTAGCTAGCATGTTTCAGATAAGTTCAACAATGGAGTGGCATGGACTAAAGGTTGTGGGAACTCCTTCAAGATGCTAAGGACAAAGGATTGGCTAAAGCTTCAAGCTCAAGACTCTTCATTTTACATTTTAGTGATCCAAGATCACATTGAGTCCATAGGAAAAGCCAATACTATCAAGGAGGGATGAGGTGTTGCTTAATGAGCCTCTTGCTTCATGTGCTTAATGATATGCTCCAAAATCCTCAGCTACTTTCCCACTTCCACATATGACCTAAACCCTAAGCCAAACTCGGTCCTACCGATTCTTTCTATCCGGCGCCATCGAGTTTCACTTGTCATAAGCCACTGCCAAACCCTAGCAATTCGGTTCTACCGATAGGGATCTCGGTCTCACCGAGATGGGATTGCAAACTCTCTGTTTCCCTTTCATAACTTTTCGGTCTCACCGAAAGAGCGAATCGGTCCCACCGAGATTGCAATGTAAACTCTTTGTTTCCCTTTTGTAACTTTTCGGTCTCACCGAAAGAGCAAATTGGTCCCAACGAGATTGCAATGTAAACTCTTTGTTTCCCTTTTGTAACTTCTCGGTCTCACCGAAAGAGCAAATCAGTCCCACCGAGTTTGCCTGACCAACTCTCTAGTTAGCTTATTACCAAACTCGGTCTCACCGAGTTTGTGTAATCGGTCTCACCGAGATTATGTTATGCCCAAACCCTAACCATATCGGTCCTACCGAGTTGCATGTCAGTCCCACCGAAAATCTCTAACGGTCACTAGGTTTACCTTTTTGGTCCGACAGAGTTTGTTGATTCGGTCCCACCGAGATTGGAAAACTGTGTGTAACGGTTGGATTTTGTGTGGAGGCTATATATACCCCTCCACCTCCTCTTCATTCGTGGAGAGAGCCATCAGAACACATACACAATTCCAACTCATATGTTCTGAGAGAGAACCACCTACTCATGTGTTGAGACCAAGATATTCCATTCCTACCATATGAATCTTAATCTCTAGCCTTCCCCAAGTTGCTTTCCACTCAAATCTTCTTTCCACAAGATCCAAATCCTATGAGAGAGAGTTGAGTGTTGGGGATACTATCATTTGAAGCACAAGAGCAAGGAGTTCATCATCAACACACCATTTGTTACTTCTTGGAGAGTGGTGTCTCCTAGATTGGCTAGGTGTTACTTGGGAGCCTCTGACAAGATTGTGGAGTTGAACCAAGGAGTTTGTAAGGGCAAGGAGATCGCCTACTTCATGAAGATCTACCGCTAGTGAGGCAAGTCCTTCGTGGGCGATGGCCATGGTGGGATAGACAAGGTTGCTTCTTCGTGGACCCTTCGTGGGTGGAGCCCTCCGTGGACTCGCTCAACCATTACCCTTCGTGGGTGGAGCCCTCCGTGGACTCACGCAACCGTTACCCTTCGTGGGTTGAAGTCTCCATCAACATGGATGTAGGATAGCACCACCTATCCGAACCACGGGAAAAACATCCGTGTCTCCAATTGCGTTTGAATTCTCCAAACCCTTCCCTTTACATTCTTGCAAGTTGCATGATTTATTTTCCGCTGCCTATACACTCTTTGCATGCTTGCTTGATATGTATTGTGAATGTTGAAATTATGCCTAAACTCCACTTAAACCGAAAAAGCTTAAAAATTGCAACTTTAGCATTAAGTGTCTAATCACCCCCCCCTCTAGACACATCTACTTCTAGATCCTACAGTGGAGCATGGTGCTTCCACTTGGACATGGGCGGGAGCCCCCATGAGGCCCGAGGGCGGCACTCAGGAGACTCCGGGGTGTGTACAGCCCCACTCATTATTACGTGAGAGTGTCACGAGCGGATACCTTCACAGGTGTGAACCTTGCTTCATATCGCCAGATGAGGGCCCCGCCCTGCGCCGCCTCCGACCACCGTTGGGGCATCCGGAAACCAGGACGAGACCAAGGGGCAAAGGGGGACGTTGGCGGCGCCCTCGGCGGCCACAGGCCCTCTGCAGGGGGGAAGGGCTCGTCGGCGCCTTCCCCGGTAGAGGACCTACCTCTGTGTGGCACCTTGCTCCGTGCGGCACGGGGGAGGCCTTGGCTCCGCCCCCCCCCCCCCACGCAGCCCCCAGTGCGCCTCTCCTGCCGGGGGTGGAGCCACCGCCCTGGGGTGTCTGGCCGCTGTTGTTGCCTAGATCGCCTGCGGTCCATGTATAGAGTAAGCATGCTCCTGAGATACTGGTTGTACCCAACGGTTATTGTCGTTGAAGGGGTCGGCGAAGCTTCCTGGCACCTCGTCGAAAGCCTCAGCCTCTTGCGTCCCTTCTGCCCTACCTGGCTCGGGGAACAAGCCGGGGCCTCCTCCTGGCATGTACTCCAGGTCCATCATGCGGGGCATGTAGGCTTCCGGGGTTGCTGTGCCGGGGCGATCGCCTGGGCACCCCGCGCCATGGGCCACCAGGCCCGGTGCTTGGTCTTGACGTTCATGGGGTGACATCCCACCACGGCCCCACAGGGGACTGCCAGAACTTGCCTTGCCGGGAGGTGGCGCGGTTGTGGTAGGACGAGCGGTGCCGCGGGCCAAGTTGACGATGTCGGGTCCCCCAGGCGCTCCGGGGGCGCGTGGGCACGCCGGGGTCCGCCGCACTCCCCTGCTACCACCTGCGGCATGGCAGGGTGCAGAAGGGTGCTGCACCCCTGCACGCCGCGTCAAGCAGCTCGGCGACCCGCTCTAGCAGGGCGTCGCAGTCGCCCTCCGCCAACCTGCAACGCAGCAGCTCTTGTGCTATGATGGTTGCAGCCCGCATGTTTGCATGCTACCAACAAGTGTGCGGTGCTATCGCCATGGCATAGCCCGAAGATCGTGTGGTGGCACACGTACGCCGTGGTGCGAGGGCGGACGATGCTGGCCCGCGCCGCCTGCATCCGGCGGTGTCGGGCGGTGTGCGGGCTGCCTAGAGCGTGGAATGGAGGTCTTCTTGGGCGGACGGTTCCACCCGGATGGGCCAAGCAGCCCAGTGCTCGGCCTGAGCCCTCAGATCATCGGCCATCGGAGCTGCGGGGCGATGACGGGCCGAGTGGAAGAAGAGAAGCTCCGACACACCCCTACCTGGCGCGCCAAATGTTGGATTCTAGGTTCCGGAGACCCTTGAGAGGTTCAAACTCTGGGGTGCGTGCGAAGGTCTCGTCCTCCCAAGTCTGCCCGCTCACCCAATCCACATCCTAGCTCGACGGACCCAAGGGACAAGAGACACAACAGTTTATCCTGGTTCGGGCCACCATGCGGTGTAATACCCTACTCCAGCTTTGTGGTGGATTGCCTCAAGGGGTTGAGGATGAACTAGTACAATGGTAGAACATCCTCAAGAGGTGAGGTGTTCTTGCGCTCAACGAGCTGGTGAGCTGGTTAGGGTGGTATGGATCTGATCCCCTCTATGGTAGTGGCTATGTCCTATTTATACGGGCCTTGGTCCTCTTCCCAAATATAGGTGGGAAAGGATCCCACAACGACCAAATTTGAAGGGATACAACTAGTACAAGTTATCCTGACAAAAGTGGTCTTCGTCTACAAAAGCCTTTGGTGGTGCAATAGGCTCCGCGATGACCTCCGTCTTGCCGTCCTGGCGGTCTTGGTCTTGTTGCACTGATATGGAAACCTTTGCTTGATTCCTCAGGACCCCGCGCTTGCGCTTGCCTCCTTAGCACCAAAGAGAAAACTGGTACACTGCGCCCACTGGCGCCCTCCCGGACTTGGTCATCATGGCTCATGTCATATGAACCTCGCGAGGTGCATCTTGCATAGATATCTCCACTCCTTAGGAGCTAGACTGGTGAGGCCGCCCCCCAGGGAGGTCTTGGTGTCATCCGCCTCGTGAGGCTTGGCCCCTCGCGAGGGTCTTGGGTTGGTGATGTTGAAGCTAGGCCGTACCAGGCCGTCGACGGAGCCACGCTGTGGGCTGCAGGCAGGCAAGTCTGGGTACCCCCGTTCCCAGGACGCCGACACATACGGGATTGATTGAATACTTGGCATCATGGTTCGACCGATAAAGACCTTCATGGAATATGTGGGAACCAATATGGGCATCCATGTCCTGTTGTTGGTTATTGACCTGAGCGGTGTCTCGGTCATGTCCACATGATTCTTGAACCCGTAGGGTCCGCACGCTTAACGCTTGATGACGCTAGAGTAGTATTGGGATATTCACGTTGGTGACCGAATGTTGTTTGGAGTCTTGGATGAGATTCCGGACGTCATGAGGAGCTCTGGAATGGTTCGGATGTAAAGATTTATATATGGGAAGTCATATTTTGGCTACCGAAAACGTTTTAGGTTTTATCGGTATTGTACCAGGAAGCTTCTGGAAGGTTCTGGAAGGTTCTAGAAGGTTTTGCAGGGTTCCAGAGGAGTCTGGAAGGGGCCCTCCAGCACCTAGGGCGTGCATGGGCTGTAATGGGGCATCCTAGCCTTATTGGGACACGCGCACCAGCCCCCTAAGAGCATCTCCAGCCGTTGGCCCCCCAGGGGGGCTCGAAAATCGCCGCATCGGGGCGACCCGGCGATAAAATTGGCTTGGGGCCGAAGGGGTTCCCAGCCGTCGGCCCCAGCATCACCCCAGAAGGCTTTTTATTTTTTTAAAGACATTATGGGGTCCTCGGCCGTCCGGACTATATGACATGGGCCGGAGTAATGGGTCGTGAAGATGCAAGATAGAATACTTCCTCCCATGTCCTGATGGGACTCTCCTTGGTGTGGAAGGCAAGCTTAGCATGCGGATATGGATATTCCTTTCTCTGTAAACCGACTCTGTACAACCCTAGCCCCCTCCGGTGTCTATATGAACCGGAGGGTTTAGTCCGTAGAGGCAATCATAATCATACAGGCTAGACAATAGGGTTTAGCCATTATGATATCATGGTAGATCAACTCTTGTAACCCCTATACTCATCAAAGTAAATCAAGCAGGACATAGGGTATTACCTCCATCGAGAGGGCCTGAACTCGGGTAAAACATCGTGTCCCCTGTCTCCTATTACCATTGATCCTTAGACGCACAGTTCGGGACCCCCTACCCGAGATCTGCCGGTTTTGACACCGACAGCTTCGTCTTCACGGCAGGCCCGGGCTCCGTCTTCACGTGAGTGGTGTTGGTAATTAATGTCAACATATCTCTTGTTGGACTAATGTTTTTACCTAGTATATTTCAGATAAGTTCAATAGATGGAGTGGCGTGGACAAGAGGATGTGGAACCCCTTCAAGATGCTAAGGACAAAGGATTGGCTCAAGCTCAAAAGCTCAAGGCTCTACATTTTCAGTTTAGTGATCCAAGATCACATTGAGTCCTTAGGAAAGCCAATACTATTAAAAGGGGATGAGGTGTTGCTTAATGGCTTGCTTGCTCAAAGTGCTTAGTGATATGCTCCAAAGCCCTCAACCACTTTCTCATATCCACATATGTTCCAAACCAAAAGTCAAACTCGGCCCCACCGATTTGATCCATTTGGTGCCACCGAGTTCACTTGACATAGCCACTGCCAGAAACCCTAATCAATTTGTTATCACCGATGGGATCTCGGTCTCACCGAGATGGGTTTGCAAACTCTCTGTTGCCTGTTGCAATTATTTCGGTCCCACCGAGATAAGCAATTGGTCCCACCGAGTTTGCCTGACCAACTCTCTGTTTTGCTTATTACCAAAATCGGTCTCACCGAGTTTGTGTAATCGGTCAAACCGAGATGAGGTTTTACCCTAACCCTAGCACATCGGTCTCACCGAGTTGATCATATCGGTCCCACCGAAATGCCTAACGGTTACATTTTGAACTGGATTGGTCCCACCAAGTTTTCTGATTCAGTCCCAGCGAGTTTGGTGAATTGTGTGTAACAGTTAGATTTTGTGTGGGGGCTATATATACCCCTCCACCCTTCCTTCATTATGAAGGAGAGCCATCAGAACGTGCCTACACTCCAGCATTCATTTTCTGAGAGAGAACCACCTACTCATGTGTGTTGAGACCAAGATATTCCATTCCAACCATATGAATCTTGATCTCTAGCTTTCCCAAGTTTCTTTCCACTCAAATGATCTTTCCACCAAATCCAAATCTATGAGAGAGAGTTGAGTGTTGGGGAGACTATCATTTGAAGCACAAGAGCAAGGAGTTCATCATCAACACACCGTCTATTACCTTTTGGAGAGTGATGTCTCCTAGATTGGTTAGGTGTCACTTGGGAGCCTCCGTCAAGATTGTGGAGTTGAACCAAGGAGTTTGTACGGGCAAGGAGGTTGCCTACTTCATGAAGATCTACCCTAGTGAGGCAAGTCCTTCGTGGGCAATGGCCATGGTGGGATACACAAGGTTGCTTCTTCATGGACCCTTCATGGGTGGAGCCCTCCGTGGACTCGCGCAACCGTTACCGTCCGTGGGTTGAAGTCTCCATCAACGTGGATGTACGATAGCACCACCTATCAGAACCACGCCAAAAATCTCCGAGTCTCCAATTGTGTTTGCACACTCCAATCACATCCCTTTACTTTCTTGCAAATTGCATGCTTTACTTTCCGCTGCTCATATACTCTTGCCATGGTTGCTTGAATGTATTGTGAATGGTTAAAATTTTGCTAAAACTCCACCTTAACTTAAATAAATTAAACAGTGCTACTTTTCTTTGCTAACAGTCTATTAACCCCCCTCTAGACACCTCTTCTCGATCCTTTCATCACGGCGGCGATCCCTGGCTCCGTCATCAGCTTGGCGTAGCGAGGAGGAGCCATGGAGGAGGCGCGCCCGCCCTCGTTGATGATGATGTCGGCGCTCTGGGTGCACTGGCCGAGCAGCGTCTCCGCTGGCTCGGTCTTGGCGCTGAACAGTGCCAGTGACCCGGAGGAGGAGCGGGAAGAGGAGGAGGAAGAAGAGGGCGCCGTCCTCCTCGACATCCATTGGCGAGCAGCACCGGCATCCGGGGCGGCAGGGTATGTCAATGGCGGGTCGTTGCCGCCCTCGAGGTGCCAGAGAACGGCGTGAAGCGAGCGGCCGGAGGTGGCCCCCACAGGCGGCGCCCCTTGCTGTTCTTGGTGCCCTGCACCACCGGCACCCCGTTGGTGGAGGCCAGCCATGCCGGTGCTGGAAGTACGCCGCCCATGCCTCATGGTTGTCGGCGGCATACTGCGGGAGGGTGATACGTCTCCAACTTATCTACTTTTTCTCACACTTTTCCTCTTATCTTGGACTCTAATTTGCATGATTTGAATGGAACTAACCCCGGACTGACACTATTTTCAGCGGAACTACCGTGGTGTTGTTTTTGTGCAGAAATAAAAGTTCTCGTAATGGAACAAAACTTTTTGAGGATTTTTTATACCAATAATAAGAATTTCTAGAGCCAAGACCCACCGAAGAGGGGGCCCTGGGTGGGCACAAACCACCAGGGCGCGCCCCCCTCACCTGGCGCGCCCAGGTGGGTTGTACCACCTGGTGGCCCCACTAATGACCCCCTGATACTATAAATTCACATATTTCCAGAAAAAAAATCAGGGAGAAAGAATTATCACAATCCATGAGATGGAACCGCCGCCAAGCCCTGTTCTTCCTCGGGAGGGCAGATCTGGAGTCCATTTGGGGCTTCGGAGAGGGGGATCTTCGATCTTCGTCATCACCAACCTATTTCCATTGCCAATTCCATGATGCTCCCCATTGGGAGTGAGTAATTCCTTTGTAGGCTCGCTGGTCGGTGAGGAGTTGGATGAGATTCATCATGTAATCGAGTTAGTTTTGTTAGGGCTTGATCCCTAGTATCCACTATGTTCTTAGATTGATGTTGCTATGACTTTGCCATGCTTAATGCTTGTCACTTTGGGCCCGGGTGCCATGATTTCAGATCTGAACCGTTTTTGAATTCATCATTCTATCCATGTTTTAGATCCGATCTTGCAAGTTGTAGTCACATACTACAGTTATGATCCGGCAACCCCGGAGTGACAACAACCGGGCCCACTCCCGATGATGACCGTAGTTTGAGGAGTTCATGTATTCACTATGTGTTAATGCTTTGTTCTCGTTCTCTATTAAAAGGAGGCCTTAATATCCCTTAGTTTCCAATATGGACCCCACTGCCATAGGAGGGTAGTACAAAAGATGTCATGCAAGTTCTTTTAATAAAGCACGTATGACTATTTATGGAATACATGCCTACATTATATCGATGAACTGGAGCTAGTGTCGTATCGGCCTAGGTTATAACTGTCACATGATGAATATCATCCAACAAGTCACCGATCCAATGCCTATGAATTTATCCTTATTGATCTTGTTGCGTTACTATTGCTATCATAAATGTTACACTTGCTACGAATTACTGCTACCATTGTTATTGTTACCATTGCTACTATCACTTCTATCAAAACTATCAAACTACTTTGCAACTGATCATATTGTTGCAGATAATTAATCTCTAGGTGTTGTTGAATTGACAACTTAGCTGATAATACCTTCAAATATACTTTGGCTCCCCTTGTGTCGAATCTATAAATTTGGGTTGAATACTCTACCCTCGAAAACTTTTGTGATCCCCTATACTTGTGGGTTATCAAGACCTTTTTCTGGCGCCGTTGCCGGGGAGCATAGCTATATTTGTTGAGTCACCTAGGATTATGATCATATTATCACTATGAAGAACCTGAAGGATCCAAAGACTAAGATTTATCCCTCTAAGACGAGGGGAGGTAAGGAACTGCCATCCAGTTCTGGTTTAGATTCACCTTCTGTTATGAGTAAATTTGCAACACCACCACATGCTATAAATTTTGATATGTCTCAAGTTATTGATGATGCTACTTCTACTATGAATGATGCTTATGATGATGCTAGTACCTTGCTTGATAATGATGATGTGCCACTTGGTGAATTTCTTGATAGACAAATTGCTAGAGTTATACAACATGGTGTTGTTGAATCTGATGATGAGCTTGAAACTGAAACTCCTAAAACACCTGCTAGAACTAGCCTTCCTAGATATGAATTGCCTAAGGTACCAGAAGGTTATGTTATGAGTGAAGAAGCAACTAGAGATATTCTTGCTTGCAATGATAGAGATGATATAGAGAAATTATTACACAAGTATAAAGAAAAATCTTTGAATGCTAGAATGAAATGTGATCCCGAGTTTGCTACTTCACCTATATGTATTGCTGATAAGGATTATGAATCCTCTGTCGACCCAGAGTTAATTACTATGGTTGAATCTGATCCTTTCCATGGTTATGAAATTGAAACTGTTGTGGCACATCTTACTAAGTTGAATGACATAGCCACCCTTTTTACCCATGATGAGAAAACTCGTTATTACTTTATTCTCAAATTATTTCCTTTCTCATTAAAGGGTGATGCTAAAGCTTGGTACAATACTCTTGCTCCTGGTTGTGTGCGTAGTCCCCGGGATATGGTTTATTACTTCTCTGAAAAAATATTTTCCTGCTCATATGAAACAAGCTGCCTTACAGGAAATATTTAACTTTGTGCAAACTAAAGAACAGAGTCTCCCACAAGCTTGGGGGAGGCTTTGCCAGTTACTTAATGCTTTGCCTGATCATCCTCTTAAGAAAAATGAAATACTTGATATCTTCTATAATGGACTGAAAGATGCTTCTAGGGACTTCCTAGATAGTTGTGCTGGCTGTGTTTTCAGGGAACGAACTATTGCTCAAGCTGAAGAATTATTTTGATGCCCCCGATTCAATCGTACACTAATAATACACGCAAACATGTACGATCAAGATCAGGGACTCACGGGAAGATATCATAACACAACTCTAAAAATAAAATAAGGCATACAACGTAACGCAACTTCCTTTGTAATGGAGGTTGCTAGGTCTGCTCACCGGCCGCATACGCAACATGCAGGTGTGCAATGGGCGATGGGCCCAGACCCCTGTGCGCATAGGATTTAGATCGGCGTGCTGACCTCTCTGTTGTGCCTAGGTGGGGCTGCGATGTGTTGATCTTCCGAGGCCGGGCTTGACCCAGGAAAGTGTGTCCGACCAAAGGGGATCGAGCATGTTGGGAAATGTGGTGCACCCCTGCAGGGAAGTTTATCTATTCGAATTGCCGTGTCCCTCAGTAAGAGGATGACCCGAAGTTGTACCTTGACCTTATGACAACTAGAACCGGATACTTAATAAAACACACCCTTCCAAGTGCCAGATACGACCCGGTGATCGCTCTCTCACAGGGCGACGAGGAGAGGATCGCCGGGTAGGATTATCCTATGCGATGATACTTAGTTAACTTACTATCTACTCTCTTCTACTGCTTCAAGATGGAGGCTGCCAGAAGCATAGTCTTCAATAGGACTAGCTATCCCCCTCTTATTCTGGCATTCTGCAGTTCAGTCCACATATACTACCCCTTCCATTTGATACCAATGCATATGTAGTGTAGTTCCTTGCTTGCGAGTACTTTGGATGACTACTCATGGTTGCTTTGCTCCCCCCTTTTCCCCCCTATCTATACCTGGTTGTTGCGACCAGACACTACAAAAAAATACACTTCCGTGATGATACGTGTTTGTCATAGTAGGTCGCGTTTTTTGTCATGCATGTACATCCATGACAAATTTATGAGAGAATCAAGATAGTCATACCTGTGCTGTCATAGAAGTGATCCATGACATTACCAAAATTATCATCACGGAAGTTTCCACTTCCATGACGATAAATCGCGCATCATAGAAGTGCTTTCGTCAAGGGTGACCGACACGTGGCATCCACCGTAACGGAATGCCGTTAAGCTATCGGGTCGGGTTTTGGATCCGATAACCCGTTAACAGCCCCGAACAATGGGGATTTTCCACGTGTAAAATCATCATTGGCTAGAGGAAACACGTGTCGGCTCATCGTCGGGACAGATGTCATCCACTCATTGGACAGAAGGCGCCTATGATACGTTGACACGTGGCACGGCCCAGCAGAGGCCCATTCTTGTGAAAAGGCCGGCCCGTTTGACTTGGTCAAAAGGTGGCGGGCCGGCCCATGGAAAGCCTGTTAACGGCATGTTCGCATATAGCCCATTTACAGCCCGCTAACTCAAGGCCCGTTACGCCCTATCCGAATTAGGCCCAGTAGCGTCATCTGGGCCATCCAATATGATTCCAGCCCATTTTCACTTCTGGCCCATGTATGGCCCATGACGTCTTTCGGCCCCTATGAGGCCCTATGTAACTCTTGGCCTATTAATGGCCCATGGTGAAACTGGCCCGTAATGAACAGTGTATCACTTTACACCCATTAACAACCCGTGGTGAAACTGGCCCGTAATGAACAGTGTATCACTTTATACCCATTAACGGCTCGTTATTCCGTTGGGCCGTCTCCAGCCCATGTTATCTTTTGGCCTTCTCAGAGCCAATTTATTCTTGGGCTCATTTCCAACATTCGTTTACTTACGGCCCGTTACTTTCATTTTCTGCTTGTGGGCCAAATTCAGCCCGTGGTTACAGTCAGCCCATTTGTGGTCCGTTAATACATTGGGCCGTTTTCATAGCATCATCAAATACGGCCTATTAACGATGGCCCGTTATGGTCGGCCCATGAACGGACGATTCCAACTCTAGCCCGTTTACGGCCAGAATGCGGTCTGTTTGTCCCATGTTTGGCCAATCGATCATACGGCCCGTATAAGGCCCATTGATGATACGGCCCGTAGAAGGCCCATTGTTTCTATGGCCCGTAGAAGGCCCACTGTTTCTACGGCCCGTAGAAGGCCCATTGTTTCTACGACCCATAGGAGGCCCAGTGTCACTATAGTAAATATTAGCCCATGGTTATTGTGGCCTAGTTTTAAAAAATAGGTTATTGCAGCCACTAGCAAACCGTAGAAAAAGAACTACACTAACTACAAGCAAACAAATAAACAAGACAACAAGGAAATAAATAAGCAAGCAACTTACACTAGGCTATCACAGCTATTACACATATTACATCCACTGGGCATCAAAGTTCGCCACTAGTGCAAATATAGGGAACACAGCAGCATATAAACGCCGCAGCAAGACAAGTCCAGAACTGAAACCACTTCAGAAGAGCTCAAGAAACAATATCCTGGGTACCCATAATGCTGGCAAGATGCTTAGCAAGCTTATTAACTTTCTCTTGTTTGGTGCTTAAGTCCTCTAGCGCTTGCTGTTGCACCAGAAAGTATGCATCTGAATTCTGCAGGGACTTCCTCACTCCTTCGGCTTCCTGTCGCATAACATCTGATCGATGTCTTTCAACTTGAAGTTGAGACTCAAGAAGCCGAATTGATTCAGGCAAAGAGTTCGAAGAGCTGGTGCCAGCAGCGGTAGCCAGTAACTCAAACACTACATCACGACAGGACTTTGGGGTTGTCTCAGTGTCTTCAATATAGTTTTTATCAGCTTTCTTGGAGACCAACAGGGATGTCTCACTATCTTGAACCTTATCTACATTACTTCCTTTAACATTGCATAGCAGGGTACTCTTCTCCAATATTTTATCTGTGTTCTAAAAGAGAAACAAACAAACACGTCTCAGGTTTACAATGTAGTATATGAAACTCATTTTGGTAAACCAGTTCGGTAGTAAGGTTGACAGGATAACAGCATGAAACAAACATATATCTATGTCGTATGGTCACTGTATGGTCTATATCATTCTAGTTTATGTTGCCAAATCAAGATAGATACAGTTCGAATCATATCTATTTAAGACAAAGCAGCATAGACAGAATATAAGTGTGGGAAACTACATAGCAATAACAACACTTGTAATGTGCATGGCATGAGAACATAACTGTTTATTCAATTGAAACTGAAATCAACATAGAGCAAGTTACAACAGCAAACAGCCAAACACGTTGAAGAAACAGGTTTAAAACATACCTGTTGCGCCATTGGAGTTTCAATTGCATCCTTCAAATTTGAAATTAGTTGGTATCAGTAAATACAGTGATGCAAGAGCAAAGTATTATGAACCATAGCTACGGAACCTAACCTGAGAACAATTCTTCTTCTGCTTTAAGCGTTGACTTCGGGTTTGGAGTGGTGGTCCTCGTGATTTGGGCACTGCAGTTGCCTTACTAACTGCTCGTGTTGGGGTGCTCTGTGGTGGAGACGGTGATGTGTCAACGGGAACTGGGTGTCTATCTGCTGGGGTTGGGGTTAGAAGGGGTGTAGCTGGTTCTCTGTCCAACTGGGTAGGGGTACAATCTGCATGAGTGTGGGTTATGTGTGGTGGGGCTGGTTCTTGGGCAAGTACAACCGTGGTTCTATCTGCATCGACAGGTAGCATGATCTTTTCTGAAGATCGTGTTTTTACTCCCACAGATAATGCCATCACTCCCTCCAATTGAAATGGCTGATAAACAAGAAAAGCAATTGAATGTACAGACATTGTAATATAGACAGGTGCAATGGATAGTAGGGAAGAAAACAGGGCATGAAATAATTCACATTTATGTTGTCTAAGCAAATAGAATAGCAGGACATAATTTCACATATATGATGGCTAATTAAACAGGATAACATGACACAATTTCACATGTATGATGGCTAACTAAACAGGATAGAATGACATACTTCAAAATATGATGACTATGTAAACAGGATGACATGATATAACTATACGGTGAGTCTATTAAAGTGGTTGGCATGCCATAAATCACAAACATGCCGTCGATGGAAACATGATGGCATGATATAATTCACGGATAGAATGACATAATTTAAATATGATGACTATGTAAACAGGATGAGATGATATAACTATATTATGTCTTTAGAAAATGGGTTGGCATGCCATAATTTAGATACATGCTGTCTATGTAAACATCATGGCATGACATAATTCAAATATATGATTTATATACTAAGGAAGTGAGTAGAGGGCAATCACATATATGATGTGTCAACTAAGGAGATGGCATTCAATATTGTGTATATGATGTAAAAACTAAGCATTGCAATACAACATATGCATTATATGAGTAATATAACCCTGCCAAGTTTGAGCATACACCTCAGGGGGATAATAGGACTGGTCATATGCCTCTGAATCCTCCTCTGAAGAGCTATCTGTAACCAGCAAGATATCTACTTCAGCAGGTAGCATTGTCTGCTCTGAAGACCTTGTTTTCACTCCGGATTTCTCCATCGCCAATTCAAATGGCTGATGCACAGGAAGAGCAGTTGAATATACAAACATTGTCGACAAAAGCAATGAGAAATACAAAAAAAGGACGGCATGATATAATTCACATATATGACGCTTGCCTAAACAGCATGGCATTGCATAATTCACATACATAATGCCTTGCAACAAGATAACATTGCATAATTCACATATATAATGTCTTGCAACAAGATGGCATTGCATAATTCACATATATGGTAATTAGACACTAAACAGGTGGCATTCACACAAAGCATGTCTAAACTAAGCAAATGACATAGCAATGCAAGATACCATACGCACGATATGAGCAACATAACCCTGCCAAGTTAGGGCATGCACCTCGGGGGGGAATATGACTGGTCATCTATCTCTGAATCCTCCTCTGAGGAGCTATTGGTAACCAGCAAGACACGTGCTTCGTCAGATAGCATTGTCTGCTCTGAAGACCTTGTTTCCACTCTAGATTTTTCCATGACCGTGCCAAATGGCTGATGCACAGGAAGAGTAATTGAATGTACTAAAATTGTTGACAAATTTAACACGTAATAAAAAAATGATGGCATGATATAATTCACATATAAGATGACTGGCTAACCAGGGTGGCATTGCAAAATTCACATATATGATGCCTGGCTAGACAAGATGGTGTTGCATGATTCACATATATGATAAAGAAACTAAACATATGGCATTGACACAAAGCATGTCTAAACTAAGCAGATGACATCTTTAATGTATACAGTAAGCAATGCAAGGCACCATATGCACGATATTACCAACATCAGCATGCCAATTTAGAGCGAAGACCTCATGGGGTAAATAGGAGTGGTCTTCTCCTTCTGAATCCCCCTCATAACAGTTATCTTCCTCTTGATTACGATCTGAAATGGGTGGAGGGGGGCTGCCTTTGCGCCCACCATGGAACGACGTCTGCATGAAATTTTATTGCCACGCAAAGCTCGTCTCTTTTGCTCTACATGATCAATTCCATTATGTACAATAACTGGCATGCATAGGAATAAATAATAGTGAGATTATGTAAGGAGTGCATGCACAAATCCAGAGTGATGGTAGCAAACTGTGGATAGACCCAAAACCAATGATAGCAGGCAGATAATAGCTTTAGTTAAAAAATACATATAATGGCTCATTTAATGTTTGTTTGCACCCAACATGAAACTCATAGTAGACACCGGAGATTAACCAGATAGTAGACAGATAGTACTGATTGTTGCCCCAATATGTACCCCACAACCATTTAAAAACTCAAGTTTCAGCATTAGTTTGGACCTGACTCGGAGTCTAATAGGTGAACATGACGATAATGTAGCATGTCATCATATTAAGCGACGCATAACGTAAGCAGACACGGAAGAGTGCGACCTCTCTTGCGGACCCGTGTAGTCCTCAAGGTCATATGCTCAGTTGATGATGGTAATGCAGTTGCCGTGGCTGCCGGTGGCGGGGAAGAAGATCTGAGGCAGCGAAAGACAGTCTGGAGAGCGGATCCCTGATGTGGTGAACCCTTCCGTCGTTGGAGCAGCTGAGCTGGGGTGGAACACAGCGCCGCAGGAGCAGGACAAACCACACAAGGTTTTCTTGACACATATCTGTAACAGAAGTAATTGAGTAAGGGCTTGTTTGAATTTGAGGATTCTAACAATGCAGGGATAGGAAATAGATAGGAATAGGGTAGGAATGCACGTGCAAAATAGAGAATTTAAAAACACAGGATTTCTGCCAATCTGGGTGTTTGATTCACAACAATTGGAAGATCACAGGATGCAAAAAAGCATGGTGAGATTAAGTCAAACCACAAGAAAATGTACGGTTATAATGCTATTATGCTACTATCTCTTAGTCTTGTGCTTGATGAATAGGAATATGAAAAGGAGGAGAAGTGGAAATTAGAATTCCTACGGTTTTTCTTTCAAGGAGACACTAAAGGAACAAATCCTACAGTTTTCCTTTGCTCCATTCCTTTGCACCAAATTCATGAAAAGTAGTACCATAGGAAACTTTCCAATTCCGATGTTTTTCATTCACTTTTCCTTTCAAGCACTGGCGATTCTAGTAGGCGGGCTTGAGCAAGGAAAATCCTACACTAAAAAATGTGTTCGTGCTACTTCTATTACTTTGGACCCAGGCCACTGTCATACTAGCTCAACTCCCAGGCCCATCGACAAATGCACAACTCAAACGCGCAGAGATAAATAATGATGGCGTTCAAGAGAGTCCATCACTGATAGCTAAGTTGCATGGTACCTCACTGCTTGTCATATAGTAGGATAAAATAATCATATTTCCCGTTACTACGAGTGCTCAGTGGACAATATATATAACATGTAGAGTAAAAAAAAGATGCAACAAGTGTACAACCTCTTTGGCGAAGCCATGTCGATCTCAGCGTGATTGGGTTGGCCGGTGAGGATGCTCCGGCTGACTTGGCTGTCGGAGGAGGGGAAGAAGATCTTAGGCGTCTGGAGATGGAGCCCGAGGTACTACTCCGCTGTGATGGAGGGTTTCGTCGTTGGAGCAGCTCCGATGAGTTGTACGACTTCGAGGCTGAAGCAGGACAAGAGAGACAACGAACAACGTTAACCTGAGTGGAATTCTAATAGCATCTCCAATACATGACGTAAAATACATAACCACAAAGCGCTAGATGTAAAATACATCAGCCGCTCATCTCTGAACTTAACTGTCGAAACTGAATTTAACTGTCGAAACTGAATTAAACTGTCGAAACTAAACTTAACTGTCAAAACTGAACTTAACTGTCGAAACTGAATTTTGCTGTCAAAACTGAACGCACTAGCAAGGTGAGGCTACACGTTGGTCGACTGACTTATTCATCTCTGGTCAGTCGATTTTGCAGCCGTTGGATACGAAATCAAGGGCATGCGGTTCATCTTCAACCTCCACCCCCCTGAGCCGGCCAAACAGCGGCCCCCCGCCGCCCGTGGCCGGCGGTGCGCCGCCCCGCCCGCCCCGAAAACACTCCCCACCGCCGGTCCGCCGCCACCACGGCCATCCCTCTAGCCCCCCCCCCTCCCCCCCCCCGTGCCGAGCTTTTTCTCCGGCGATCCCCACGCCACCGCCCCGCCAAGGCCCCGCCACCGCCGGCGACCACCGCCCCCATCATGAACCCTAAGATAGATAGTGGGGTACCTCTCTGGCGAGCCCCCCTCCCCACTACGGCTGGTTCTTCCTTCACCCCGGTGGCATCGGAGTGAAGTGTAGCTAAATCGGAGCAGCATCGCAAGAAAGAGCAAGAGCGAGAGCATCAGCGCGAGCAAGAGCAATAGCAAGAGCAGACCAGGCAGGCGACCGAGAGCAAGAGCAGAGCAGCAGCGCGAGTGAGAGCTAAAGCAGCAGCAGGTCCTACTGATGTGGACGTCACCGCCGAGGGAGCGACGCCATGGAGGAAGTGGCCGGCGACGCCGCCGTGGATGGAGCCGCGCCGTGTCGGCTCGGGACCGAGCGCCGGCAGCACCGTGAGATCGAATCAAGAAGAAAATGTGGCGATTAGTGTACAACTTCTTTGGTGGTGCCGATTAGGCCGCAGCTTCATCCGAGGAAACGGTGATGATGATGCTCTTCCGGTGGTGCAGGTGAAGACGGCGGTGTGGGAATGGAGGTGGCACGAAAGACGAGGGGAACGTCGGGGCAGCTCCTTGGAGGTGGAGGACGGGGTGGCTGAACCGGCGGGACGATGAGATCGACGACGGATCCTCATCCGGTACGGTGGATGAGGGACGTCGAGGTGTTGCTGTGGACGACGTCGTCGGGGAAGAGGCTCCGGCTGGGTGGCGGACGGAGCAGGGTGTGGGGTTTCGTCACGGGTTTTCGTGGCCTCGGTGTACGAATGGGTGGGCGGATGGGATAGCAGTGGGGAACCATGGCTTAGAGACGCACTTGTCCGAAATGTGGGGTAAGTTACGAAAGTCCCCCCACCGATTTGAGGTGGTTATTTCGGTTCAGGGGTACCACGGGCATTTCGCGTGTCGGGATTTCACAGGAGGTGGGAGTTTTCGCGCGCGTTGTAATTTCAGAATAGCAAGGCGCGGGTTGAGATGGAGGGAGTTGTCGGAGCACAACGATACAAAGATATATCTTAAATATTTCAGGCTAACAAGGCGCGGGTTGAAGAGGCGGGAGTTTCGCAGCACGATAGACAGAGACGCTAGCTTGAATTTTTGGCATAACAAGGCGCGGCTTGAAATTTCGGAAGAACAAGCTTAACGTGTACCCAAAAAAAGACAATTTGCACCTCAACACGCACAACACACACACAAACACCATTTAGACTAGAGTAAGGTACACGTGCATTGCACGCATGAGATTTGGCAACCAAATTATGAATAAATACCACATTATAGCATGCAAGCTTTGAGTCATATATGCATGATGTAGATGTTTGTTTAATTCTTATAGTTCATTTCATTCAAAATCATCTAGTTTTTATAAGAAAGCTAATCTATTTTTAAGATTCATGGAATCGTGCGTCGTAAGACATAAAGTAAAAACAAATCATGGCAAATCATGTAGAAAAACATTTGGGCAATTCTAATACAGAAGATTCTAGGACAAATAAGAAGTGCTTGTGTTTTGATGTTTGTGCATTATGCTTAAGTTCAACCATGGAGTCTTCTAGATTATACATGTGGCGAAATCTGGTGGAATCTAGATGATATCCAATGGCCAGTAGTGCTCAAATTTTCCATCTTTGGACCATCGGATTCGCCTCATCCAACGACCATCTTTCAAAGTTAAAGTTACCCGCACACAATATAAAAAATATATAATATATATAGGGGTATAGATATAGATATGTGATGCAAAAGCCGCCCATCATCTCCAATTAGAATAGTGTGTCCATGCACAGATGTGACGTGGCCAAATGATGTCTGCCATCGGTATCTCAAATTCAAATCAGTCTGACCTTGTTCAATGTGTATACATTACAACATGCTCATTTCCAAACCACACCGCGCAGATCTCCGTTATATTCATGCATGCATGGGTTTCAAACATCAGGATCTCTTATTCAAATATTTGAATTCAACTTTACATTGATTGTGACCTCACCTATTCAGCTATTATTTTACACCCACACAGTAGTATTCTCTTTATAATTGTACCACTAACTTTCTCTCGTGCATGCATGCACACACACTACCAGTCGGCATTATCCATCGCACGCATGCAATCTTTTTCTTCAGGTTGGTCTCCCATGAAGGCACACACCAAGACACATCCCCCTCTCCATCATATCGGGCATTCTTTATCTCTCACGCATGCATGCGCAACGATCGATGTTTCTCTATGTATGTGTGTATATAGCTAGGTCTTTCATAGTTTTCCACACGAACCGATCAATCGATATATCCAGTGAGGTCTCACCCTCTTTACCACGTCCACATCGATCAATCTATACCTCTCTATATAGGATTAACATATATAGCTAATACACCCACATTAATTATGTATCCAACGTCCCCCTCTCATCATCCATGCCTTCCGCTTCATCTCTCAGACGCGTGCACAATGGCGAAGACAGGGGGCAGTAAGGGCCCTGCCCCCCTCCCCCCTAACATCACTATATATCAAGGCTAATATGAATGTGACCATTAGACAATTGCTGCTAAAAATGGTTTAAGTTCATGAATTGACCCTCCTCGTAAAGGATTAGCAATGCTTGGCCCCCTAGCTCATTTATTTTTCATGGCTCCGCCACTGCGCGCATCAGCGCACGTGTTCGCCCCCTCTCTCTAAATATCGATCTCGCACTTGTGCATTCCTTCATAGTCTCCCTCCACTCGGCCCCTCGCACCATCTTCTAGCCCCCCACCGGATTTTGCCACATGTACAATCTAGCAGACTCCATGGTTGAACTTAAGCATAATGCACAAACCTCAAAACAACAGTGGTTCTCTTTTGTTCTAGAATCTTCCGTATCATAACTTCCCAAACTTTTTTCTAGTTGAATTGCCATTATTTGTTTTTACTTTATGCTTTACAATGCACAATTCCATGAATCATAAAATAGATTAAGGGCTTCTTTGATTCAAAGGATTCTCAAAGGAATTTTGGAGGATTCTAATCATTAGGAATTTTTCCTATCTTGGTTGTTTGATTCGCAGGATTGTAAACCATAGGAATTTTTCCATATGATTCATTTGCACTAGATTTCATAGGAAACATCCCATCCACTCAAACCTCTTTGAAAGAATTCTGCGTTTTTTCTATGCACAATCAAACACTCATACAATCCTGTAGGATGCAAGACGACATTCCACTATAATCCCATGTTTTTCCTATTCCCGCGTTCTTAGCTTTTTTATAAAAACTAATTGATTTTGAATGAGATGAACTATAAGAATTAAATGAAGGGCTACATCAGGCATATATGACTCAGAGCTTACATGCTATAGTGTGGTATTTATTCATAATTTGGTTGCAAAATCTAATGCGTGCAATGCACGTGTACCTTACTAGTACTTTGAGTATGTGCAAAACACGTAAATTAGAATACCAATGGCACACTACACAGTGTCTCTCTTATAGTTCATGAAGCCATGTGGCACATGTGTAGGCGTTGTTGCGACCTCCTTGCGTGGATTGATCACAGTGACGTGCTGCTGGTTCCAGAAGAATGTACTCGTCCTCCCTGAGCCATACTGGCGGTACATGCACGAAGCAAAGATGTGCACGCACGCCATGCACGCACTCATTCCTCGCACGCACACACGGGTACACGGGCGAACGCAATTTTGTACCAAGATCCACCCCATGTGATAATTTAACGCGTGTAAAGTCGTTCACTTCATTGATGGTCAATTAATACAGCGCATGCAAATTGAGTGGACGTGAGGGCGGGAGAAAGACATTATTACACTCCACTACGCGCATGCGAGTAGTTAAATCATGGGTTGCTAGTAGTACTTCCATTGGTCTCCTTTGTATTTTGTGCCAATTTTTGACAGTAACATAATATTTATGCATTTGAGAAGTGTAGTACTTGAAATTTATGTTCCGCTAAACTCATCGAGAGCCGTTTCGGGCCTCGAAACCAAAACCATCAATTAATCTTTACCTTGTTCCCATCACATTCGAAAGCCTGCTCACACCTACTATTAGTATGTACCAAACCTGAACGTGTTCCCACTATGCAGGTATTAGCAATAGTGCTAGTACTTAGGTTATAAAAAGGGGAACTACCTAACCGAAAATCACTCTACCTTTCCTCCTCATAAGTGCTTCTTCTTCGTCCGTTGTTGCCATGGCCGGTGAGCAGAGCTCTAGGTCGAGAACTACTCGTAACAAGGGAGCGGCAAACGAGGCTACGGAAAAAAAGAGGGCTCGCCACCACGCAGAGACCTCGAAAGATCTCTCACGGGCAGGCGATGGCTCCCAGGAGCGCCCTAGCCGCGGAGGCGAACATGCCGAGCTAGCGGAGCTGGAGTCGTTATCCCTCGACGGCATGCCCGATCAGCTCAATAAGCAGAAGGAGTTCATCCAAGGCTTGATGGAGTTGCTGAAGGAGAGCCTCGACGACATGCCCGCAGAGCTCAATCAGCAGGGGGAGTTGACCGCCGGCTTGGTGATGCTGCTGAAGAAGAGCATTGCCTCGGAGAAGAAGGCGACCGGCGAAATCCTGCGACTTCGGGAGGACAATGCGAAGCTCTGCTAGTCAGGAAAATCTGGAATGAGCCTACTGGGAGCAGCTGCCCCCTAGAAAATTGGCAGATCAAAATCAGGAGATTTAGAAGAACTACCAATGGGTGGAACTCCAATGAGGAAGCTAATCTTAGAAGATACAAAAGGCTTCTCCTTCTTGAGTTTGATTCTCTAGATATTAAGGCAGAAACCACTGACCTCTCTGAGGCTGAGACTAATAGATTAAACTTTGTCCATGGAGAGCTCAAGAAAATTTGGCTTTAAGAAGAAATCAAAGCCAAACAAAGGTCTAGAGATAGGAACATTAAGGAGGGTGATAGAAATACTGCTTACTTCCATGCAGTAGCTAACCAGAGGAGGAGGAAAACCCTCATTCACTCCCTTGATGGTCCTAATGGCCCTATTACTGAGGTAGATGAGGTGCTGAAAGTGGCTAGTGACTTCTACAAAGACCTGTTTAAGAAAGAAAACCCTTCTGGGTTCTCTCTACAAAACATTTTTTTCTCTGCTTCTAAAAAAGTCTCTCCTGCTGAAAATGAGCTGCTAGAAGCCCCTTTTTCAGAGACAGAGGTGAAGGAAGCCATTTTTAGCTCTTATCCTGATGGGGCTCCTGGTCCTGATGGGATTCCCTTCTTGTTTTACCAGCATTTTTGGGACTTGGTGAAAAATGATCTCTTAGATCTTTTCCAAGCCTTTCATAGAGGAGAGTTGGATCCAGCAGCTTACTCATGGGGGGTCTGTTGGGGTCAAGTTAAATAACTGTGAAAGTGATTTTTTTTCCTTGCTGGTAAAGGCCTTAGGCAAGGTGACCCCATCTCCCTGCTTTTGTTTAATTTAGTAGTGGACGTTCTTACTAAAATGCTGAGCAAAGTTGCTGATCATAGTCTGATTGCAGGGCTCTGTCCTGAGGTTTGCCCTGGTGGCATCATCTGCCTTCAATATGCAGATGATACCATCCTTTTCTTAGACAATGACTCCACACATGCTAGCAATCTGAAAACTGTTCTAACCTGGTTTGAACATGTCTCAGGCATGAGAATCAACTACTCTAAAAATGAACTCATCCCTATCAACATGGATGATCAGGAGTTAGCTAACTTCCTCTCTATTCTAGTCTGTAATAAAGGTAACTTCCCCATTAAGTACCTAGGTATCCCTCTCCACTATGATAAACTGAGAAGAGAGGATATCCAACCCCTTCTGGATAAAATCATTAAAAGGATTGCTGGGTGGAGGGGCAAACTTCTCTCTTACAGAGGTAGATTGACCCTCATACAAGCTTGTTTGGCTAGCATTCCAGTGTATCTCCTCTCCTTCTTCAAGTTCCCTAAATGGGCAGTGAACCTCATCAATTCTCAGATGTCTCATTGATTGTGGAATGATTTTGAGGGAAATAGGAAGCTAAACCTTGCTAATTGGGCCCTAGTCTCTATGAAAAAAGATTTCGGAGGCCTAGGCATACCTAACCTCCAAGAAATTAACATCTATCTTCTAGGGTCTTGGATTAAAATACCTAGGAAATAAACCTAATATTTTTGTCCCTTCCTCCAACCCTAAGACCTCTAGATTCTGGAAAGGATTAAAATCTATTATGCATGCTGTGAAATTTGGCTACAGATGGAACTAGGGGGATGGGAGCAGAACCAGGTTCTGGGAAGATACTTGGTTTGGCACATCCCCCCTAGCAGTCCAATTTTGGCCTATTTACTCTATCTGCAATGAGCTTAACAAAAGTGTCAATGAAGTTTGGGACGGTCAATGCCTAAAACTCTCTTTTAGAAGGAACTTTAGTGATAGTCTCATGGAACAATGGTTCCAGTTGGAGGAAATTGCCAAAAGCATTACCTTTACTGCCGAGCCGGATGCCCTGATTTGGCAGCTGGACAATAAGGGGAAGTATTCCTCTAGCTCCCTCTATCATGTTATCAACTTTAGAGGGGTTCAACCCGTGTTTATCCCTGCTGTCTGGAAATTGAGAGTTCCCCCTAAAATTCATGTATTTCTCTGGCTTCTCTCCAAAAACAAATTGATGACTAGGGATAACCTTAGGAAGAGACACATCATCAAACCCCTTGATTATGTTTACTACTTGGAACAAGAGTCTTGTTCTCACCTATTTTTTGAATGTATAGTTGCTAAACATCTCTGGGCCCACATTCAGGAATATTTCTCTAGTCAGATTGGCTCATCCTTCGAATCTGTCGCCAGATTCTGGATTGCTACCAAAAAGTGCTCAGTTTTAAACACTATTAGCTCATCTGTCCTTTGGTGCCTCTGAAAATATAGAAATGCTATGATTTTCAGTAACACCTCCTGGATTTCCATTCCGTAGGTCTTCAGGTTGATCAGGAACATGGTGAGGAACTGGGCGATTCTCTCCTCCGGATCGGACAAGGACAAGTTGATGAGCTTCATGGAAACCCTAACAAGATCCCTCCAGAAATCGTTGGCGATCACTTGTGGCTGAACAAGGCTTGAACTGCTCTGGGGCTGGATCTGTGGGCTCGTCTCAAGATCTCTGATGAAGATGATGGGCACCTGGCGCCGAAAAAGAGGGACATCCACCATGCTACGCCTTCCAGCCCGGTGTCTCCGCTTGCTTACTAGTCGCCGCAGGCTGACACGGCCCCTCGGCTGAAGACCATGAAGGCTTCGCTAGACCCTCCTGTGTCATTTGAGTGCTCTATCCGCTCTGCCTTTGGCACCGCTCGGGTGATTTGTGTTATTCAGAGAACTTGTTCATCCACCCCCCTAGTTTGTAGCTTTTCTACCTTTGCTTTCGAACTGCTCTTTGAGCTGCTGTATCAGAATATGTTGTGGTTTCGTTCTCAGCAATGGAACCGGGGAGATGCTCCCTGTTTTTCTAAAAAAAATTATTTTATATGTTATTATATATTATTTTTATTGTCATCATATATTTAACAGATACTTACATATGTAAGAAAACAATATCCCACATCTTATTAACTTATAAAAATAATTTCTTAACAAATAAAATCCTGGATTGTTTTGGCACGAAAATCCTAGTGATTGTGTACAAAAGCTTGGTAAGATTTAAGGACGAATGTAATAATATCACTTATTATTTAAATATATTTATAACAAAATGCTCAGCCCCTTTTTATTTTTTGATAACATTGCTGGCCCAACCCAACATTATAATTAGAATCAGCCCAGCAAAATCGTGTATTTCGAGAAAGTGCAAATGGCCTGTAATTTTTTAGGAAATAAAATAAATCGGCCGCATGGACGCTACATTATTTGTTCACCCAGCCCAGCTAATGGCTGTAATTCAAAAAAAAGATCAAATTGACTGTAAATTCTACCACGCAAAAAAGACTGTAATTCTGAAAAAAAAATGGGTTGAATACGTGCCACAGTTTTGGAGGCTGAAATGTGGGCCAATAGGTCGAAGCCAATGCATGTCGTTGTCAATTTAGTCAACAAATGATTCTGACATGTTAGCCATTGGATTTACATCCAACAACCGGCATCCATCTTCAATCTCTCGTCTTCTTCCTCCAGCGCCGCCGGGGCCACCTCCCGCCTCCTGCTGCTAGCAGCTCTGCTTAGCACGCTTCGCTATGAAGCGCTACTCCACCGTTGGCCAGGCCATCCCTCCACCCCTCCACACCTCCTATTCTTCTCCACCGACTGCCGAACCACACCGCACTAGAACCAGTTAACCCTCGTACACCTCTCTGTCTGCGACTCTACTCCCGCGTCTTCCCATCTCTGGCTCGTTGCTGTCCGAGGCCTCGCCGTCGTCCACCACCTTGGATGCGCTCGGCGCGGCGTGGTCAATGTGGTCAATGAACGACACCATCGGAAGTAGACTATGCGTGGAGAGGCTGACAGCTGGGTCCACGACCGCACACAAGGAAATGCCTCCTTATTACGCGCAAAATAATGATTCCTCCACCTGACATCTAGGACCCACTGGAAGGGCCTCTGTATTTCGCGAAATAAAGTGCCCCCCGCTGACATGTCGGACCCACCAGCTATCTTCGCATGCAAGGAAGTGTCTCCTTATTACGCACAAAAAATGAATATTCCCCCTGCCAGCTGGAACCCAGCATAGTGGGAGGCTGACTTGTGGGCCTAGCAAGTTGACGGGGACGAAGGGCTTTGTCAACTTAGTCAATATGAATGATTCTAGCTCATGTTATCGTACGATGTTCATCCAATGGCTGTAGTGCTTCTTCAACCTCTGGTCTTCTTGCTCCAGCCGCCCAAACCAGCGTCGGGCGTGTCGCGTGCTCCTGCCTCCCGTGGCCGGCTGTGATGCCGCGGAGGCCTCACCGCCCCCTACTACTCCCACCGCTGGTCAGTCCATCCCTCTACTCACCCACACCCCCTGTTATTCTGCGGCGATAGCAGCCTCACACCGCAGCCGAACTAGTGAACCCTCGTACTCCTCTACGCGTGGGCATCCACTGCTACGTCTTCCCCGGCTTCGAGTCATCCCCTTCCTAGTCCTCGCCGTCGTCCACCGCCCTGGTGCTCTCGGTGTTGGAAATATGCCCTAGAGGCAATAATAAATTAGTTATTATTATATTTCCTTGTTCATGATAATCATTTATTATCCATGCTAGTATTGTATTGATAGGAAACTCAGATACATGTGTGGATACATAGACAACACCATGTCCCTAGTAAGCCTCTAGTTGACTAGCTCGTTAATCAATAGATGGTTACGGTTTCCTGACCATGGACATTGGATGTCGTTGATAACGGGATCACATCATTAGGAGAATGATGTGATGGACAAGACCCAAACCTAAGCCTAGCACAAGATCATGTAGTTCGTATGCTAAAGCTTTTCTAATGTCAAGTATCATTTCCTTAGACCATGAGATTGTGCAACTCTCGGATACCGTAGGAGTGCTTTGGGTGTGCCAAACGTCACAACGTAACTGGGTGGCTATAAAGGTACACTACAGGTATCTCCGAAAGTGTCTGTTGGGTTGGCACGAATTGAGACTGGGATTTGTCACTCCGTGTAAACGGAGAGGTATCTCTGGGCCAACTCGGTAGGACATCATCATAATGTGCACAATGTGATCAATGAGTTGATCATGGGATGATGTGTTACGGAACGAGTAAAAGAGACTTGCCAGTAACGAGATTGAACAAGGTATCAGGATACCGACGATCGAATCTCGGGCAAGTATCGTACCGATAGACAAAGGGAATTGTATACGGGATTGATTAAGTCCTTGACATCGTGGTTCATCCGATGAGATCATCGTGGAACATGTGGGAGCCAACATGGGTATCCAGATCCCGCTGTTGGTTATTGACCGGAGAGTTATCTCGGTCATGTCTGCATGGTTCCCAAACCCGTAGGGTCTACACACTTAAGGTTCGATGATGCTAGGGTTATAGGGAATAGATATACGTGGTTACCGAATGTTTTTCGGAGTCCCGGATGAGATCCCGCACGTCACGAGGAGTTCCGGAATGGTCCGGAGGTAAAGATTTATATATGGGAAGTCATGTTTTGGTCGCCGGAAAAGTTTCGGGGTTTATCGGTAACGTACTGGGACCACCGGGAGGGTCCCAGGGGTCCACCAAGTGGGGCCACAAGCCCCGGAGGGCTGCATGGGCCAAGTGTGGGAGGGGACCAGCCCCGGGTGGGCTGGTGCGCCCCCCCACAAGGGCCCAAGGAGCCTAAGGGGAGGAGGGGGGGCAAACCCTAAGGGCAGATGGGCCTTAGGGCCCATGCATGGTGCGCCTCCCTCTCCCCTCCACCTGGCCGCCACCCAGATGGGATCTGGGGGCTGCCGCCACCCCTAGGGAGGGAACCCTAGGTGGGGGCGCAGCCCCTCCCCTTCCCCTATATATACTGGAGGTATTGGAGGCTGCAAGACACACGAGTTCCTCTCCTTCTTGGCGCAGCCCTACCCCTCTCCCTCCTCGTCTCTTGCGGTGCTTGGCGAAGCCCTGCTAGAGTACCACGCTCCTCCACCACCACCACGCCGTCGTGCTGCTGCTGGATGGAGTCTTCCCCAACCTCTCCTTCTCCCCTTGATGGATCAAGGCGTAGGAGACGTCACCGGGCTGTACGTGTGTTGAACACGGAGGTGTCGTCCGTTCGGCACTAGGATCATCGGTGATTTGGATCACGACGAGTACGACTCCATCAACCCTATTCACTTGAACGCTTCCGCGTAGCGATCTACAAGGGTATGTAGATGCACTCTCCTTCCCTCGTTGTTGGTCTCTCCATAGATAGATCTTGGTGACACGTAGGAAAATTTTGAATTTCTGCTACGTTCCCCAACAGTGGCATCATGAGCAAGGTCTACGCGTAGTTACTATGCACGAGTAGAACACAAAGTAGTTGTGGGCGTCGATATTGTCAATTATCTTGCCGTTACTAGTCTTATCTTGATTCGGCGGCATCATGGGATGAAGCGGCCCGGACCAACCTTACACGTACGCTTACGTGAGACCGGTTCCACGACTGACATGCACTAGTTGCATAAGGTGGCTGGCGGGTGTCTGTCTCTCCCACCTTAGTCAGATCGGATTCGATGAACAGGGTCCTTATGAAGGGTAAATAGAAATTGGCAATTCACGTTGTGGTTTTGGCGTAGGTAAGAAACGTTCTTGCTAGAAACCCATAGCAGCCACATAAAACATGCAAACAACAATTAGAGGACGTCTAACTTGTTTTTGCAGGGTATGCTATGTGATGTGATATGGCCAAAGGATGTGATGAATGATATATATGTGATGTATGAGATGATCATGTTCTTGTAATAGGAATCACAACTTGCATGTCAATGAGTATGACAACCGGCAGGAGCCATAGGAGTTGTCTCAATTTATTTATGACCTGCGTGTCAACATAAACGTCATGTAATTACTTTACTTTATTGCTAACCATTAGCTGTAGTAGTAGAAGTAATAGTTGGCGAGACAACTTCATGAAGACACGATGATGGAGATCATGGTGTCATGCCGGTGACGATGATGATCATGGAGCCCCGAAGATGGAGATCAAAAGGAGCAATATGATATTGGCCATATCATGTCACTATTTGATTGCATGTGATGTTTATCATGTTTATACATCTTATTTGCTTAGAACGACGGTAGTAAATAAGATGATCCCTCATTAAAATTTCAAGAAAGTGTTCCCCCTAACTGTGCACCGTTGCAAAAGTTCGTCGTTTCGAAGCACCACGTGATGATCGGGTGTGATAGATTGTTACGTTCACATACAACGGGTGTAAGCCAGATTTACACACGCGAAACACTTAGGTTGACTTGACGAGCCTAGCATGTACAGACATGGCCTCGGAACACAAGAGACCGAAAGGTCGAGCATGAGTCGTATGGTAGATACGATCAACATGAAGATGTTCACCGATGATGACTAGTCCGTCTCACGTGATGATCGGACACGGCCTAGTTGACTCGGATCATGTAATCACTTAGATGACTAGAGGGATGTCTATCTGAGTGGGAGTTCATAAGATGAACTTAATTATCCTGAACATAGTCAAAAGGTCTTCGCAAATTATGTCGTAGCTCGCGCTTCAGTTCTACTGTTTAGATATGTTCCTAGAGAAAAATTAGTTGAAAGTTGGTAGTAGCAATTATGCAGACAATAGAAGGTTTATGTCCTTAATGCACCGCTCAGTGTGCTGAACCTCGAATGTCGTCTGTGGATGTTGCGAACATCTGACATACACATTTTGATAACTACGTGATAGTTCAGTTAAACGGTTTAGAGTTGAGGCACCGAAGACGTTTTAAAACTTCGCGAAACATATGAGATGTTTCGAGGGCTGAAATTGGGATTTCAGGCTTGTGCCCACGTCAAGAGGTATAAGACCTCCGACGATTTTCTTAGCCTGCATAATAAGGGAGAAAAGCTCAATCTTGAGCTTGTGCTCGGATTGTCTGAGTACAACAATCATTTGAATCGAGTGGGAGTTGATCTTCCAGATGAGATAGTGATGTTTCTCCGAACTCATTACCACCAAGCTGCTAGAGCTTCGTGATGAACTATAATATATCAGGGACATATATGATGATCATTGAGATATTCGCGATGTTTGACACCACAAAAGTAGAAATCAAGAAGGAGCATCAATTGTTGATGGTTGATGAAACAACTAGTTTCAAGAAGGGCAAGGGCAAGAAGGGATACTTCATGAAACGGCAAATCAGCTGCTGCTCTAGTGAAGAAACCCAAGGTTGAACCCAAACCCGAGACTAAGTGCTTCTGTAATAAGGGGAATAGCCACTGGAGCAGAATTACCCTAGATACTTGGTAGATGAGAAGGCTGGCAAGGTCGACAGAAGTATATTGGATATGCATTATAATGTGTACTTTACTAGTACTCCTAGTAGCACCATGGTATTGGATACCGGTTCGGTTTCTAAGTGTTAGTAAACTCGAAATAAAAGGCTGCAGAATAAACGGAGACTAGCTAAAGGTGAGCTGGCGATATGTGTTGGAAGTTTTTCCCAAGCTTGATGTGATCAAGCATCGCATGCTCCCTCTACCATCGAGATTGGTGTTTGCGTTGAGCATAGACATGATTGGATTATGTGTATCGCAATATGGTTATTCATTTAAGGAGAATAATGGTTACTCAGCATAGACATGATTGAATCTCGATCGTAGTGATACACATGTTCATGCCAAAAGATATAAGATAGTAATGATAGTACCACCTACTTGTGGCACTACCACGTAAATCATATCGGTATAAAACGCATGAAGAAGCTCCATGTTGATGGATCTTTGGTCTCACTCATTTTTGAAAAGTTTGAGACATGTGAACCATGTCTATTGGTGTATATGCATGAAGAAACTCCATGCAAATGGACCGTTTGGACTCACTTGATTTTGAATCACTTGAGACATGCAAATCATACCACATGGGCAAGATGACTGAAAGCCTCGTTTTTAGTAAAATGGAACTAGAAAGCAACTTGTTGGAAGTAATACATTTTGATGTGTGCAGTCCAATGAGTGCTAAGGCGTGTAGTGGATATCATTATGTTCTTACTTCACAGATGATTTGAGTAGATGTTGAGTATATTTACTTGATGAATCACAAGTCTGAATTATTGAAAGGTTCAAGTAATTTCAGGGTGAAGTTGAAAGATCGTCATGACAAGAGGATAAAATATCTATGATATGATCATAGAGATGAATATCTGAATTACGAGTTTGGCACAGAATTAAGACATTGTGGAAATCGTTTCACAACTAATACAGCCTGGAACACCATAGTGTGGTGATGTGTCCGAACATCATAACTGCACCCTATTGGATATGATGCATACAATGATGTCTCTTATCGAATTACCACGATAGTTTATGGGTTAGGCATTAGAGACAACCACATTCACTTTAAATAGGGCACCACGTAATTCCGATGAGATGACACCGTATGAACTATGGTTTAGAGAAACCTAAGTTGTCATTTCTTAAAAGTTTGGGGCTGCGACGCTTATGTGAAAAAGTTTCAGGCTGATAAGCTCGAACCCAAAGCGGATAAATGCATCTTCATAGGACACCCAAAACAGTTGGGTATACCTCCTGTCTCAGATCCGAAAGCAATAAGGGATTGTTTCTAGAATCGGGTCCTTTCTCGAGGAAAAGTTTCTCTTGAAAGAATTGAGTGGGAGGATGGTGGAGGCTTGATGAGGTTATTGAACCGTCTCTTCAACTAGTGTGTGGCAGGGCACAGGGAGTTGTTCCTGTGGCACCTACACCAATTGAAGTGGAAGCTTATGATAGTGATCATGAAACTTCAGATCAAGTCACTACCAAACCTCGTGGGATGACAAGGATGCGTACTACTTCAGAGTGGTACGTAATCCTGTCTTGGAAGCCATGTTGCTAGACAACAATGAACCTACGAGCTATGGAGAAGCGATGGTGGGCCCGGATTCCGATAAATGGCTCGAGGCCATAAAATCCGAGAGAGGATCCATGTATGAAAACAAAGTGTAGACTTTGGCAGAACGGCTTGATGGTCGTAAGGCTGTTGAGTACAGATGGATTTTAAAAGGAAGACGGACAATGATGGTAAATGTCACCATTAAGAAAGCTCGACTTGTCGTTAAGATGTTTCTCGACAAGTTCAAGGAGTTGACTACGGTGAGACTTTCTCACTCATAGCGATGCTAAGAGTCCGTTGGAATTATATTAGCAGTCACTGCATTGTTTATGAAATCTTGCAGATAGGATGTCAAAAACATTGTTTCCTCACGATTTTTTGAGGAAAGGTTGTATGTGATACAACAGAAGGTTTTAACAATCCTGAAAGATGCTAACAAATATGCAAATCTCTAGCAATCCTTCTAAGGACTGGAGTAAGCATCTCGGAGTTGGAATATACGCTTTGATGATGATCAAAGATTTTGGGTGTATACAAGTTTATGAGAAACTTGTATTTCCAAAGAAGTGAGTGGGAGCACTATAAAATTTCTGATGAATATATGTTATTGACATATTGTTGATCAGAAATGACGTAGAATTTCTGGAAAGCATATAGGGTTATTTGGAAAGTGTTTTTCAATGGAAAACCTGGATTAAGCCACTCGAACATTGAGCATCAAGATCTATAAGTATAGATCAAAACACTTAATGGTACTTTCAAATGAGCACATACCTTGACCTGATCTTGAAGGTGTTCAAGATGGATTAGTCAAAGAAGGAGTTCTTGCCTGAGTTGTAAGGTATGAAGTTAAGACTTAAAGCTCGACCACGGCAGAAGAAAGAGGAAGGACAAAGCTCGTCCCCTATGCTTTTGTCATAGGTTCTATACGGTATGCCATGCTAAGTACCGCACCTGATGTGTGCCTTGCCACATGTCTGGCAAGAGGGTACAAAGGTGACCTAGGAGTAGATCACCAGATAGCGGTCTAAATTATCCTTAGAGGAATAAGGATATGTTTCTCGGTTATGGAGGTGATAAAGAGTTCGACGTAAAGAGTTACGTTGATGCAAGCTTAACACCTATCCGGATAGCTCTGAGTAGAGATACCGGATACGTATAATGGAGCAACAATTTAGAATAGCTCCAAGTAGAACAGTTATTTGAAATGGCTACAAATGTAGCGTAGTAGTTACATCTACAAGATGACATAGAAATTTGCGAAGTACCTACGGATCTGAATGTTGCAGACCCGTTGACTACAACCTCTCTCACAAGCATAACATGATCAAACCCAGAACTCTTTGGGTGTTAGTCACATGGGTATGTGACCTTGAGTGTTAATCACATATCGATGTGAACTGGATTATTGACTCTAGTGCAAGTGGGAGACTGTTGGAAATATGCCCTAGAGGCAATAATAAATTAGTTATTATTATATTTCCTTGTTCATGATAATCGTTTATTATCCATGCTAGAATTGTATTGATAGGAAACTCAGATACATGTGTGGATACATAGACAACACCATGTCCCTAGTAAGCCTCTAGTTGACTAGCTCGTTAATCAATAGATGGTTACGGTTTCCTGACCATGGACATTGGATGTCGTTGATAACGGGATCACATCATTAGGAGAATGATGTGATGGACAAGACCCAAACCTAAGCCTAGCACAAGATCATGTAGTACGTATGCTAAAGCTTTTCTATGTCAAGTATCATTTCCTTAGACCATGAGATTGTGCAACTCCCGGATACCGTAGGAGTGCTTTGGGTGTGCCAAACGTCACAACGTAACTGGGTGGCTATAAAGGTACACTACAGGTATCTCCGAAAGTGTCTGTTGGGTTGGCACGAATCGAGACTGGGATTGTCACTCCGTGTAAACGGAGAGGTATCTCTGGGCCCACTCGGTAGGACATCATCATAATGTGCACAATGTGATCAAGGAGTTGATCACGGGATGATGTGTTACGGAACGAGTAAAAGAGACTCGCGAGTAACGAGATTGAACAAGGTATCGGGATACCGACGATCGAATCTCGGGCAAGTATCGTACCGATAGACAAAGGGAATTGTATACGGGATTGATTAAGTCCTTGACATCATGGTTCATCCGATGAGATCATCGTGGAACATGTGGGAGCCAACATGGGTATCCAGATCCCGCTGTTGGTTATTGACCGGAGAGTAATCTCGGTCATGTCTGCATGGTTCCCGAACCCGTAGGGTCTACACACTTAAGGTTCGATGACGCTAGGGTTATAGGGAATAGATATACGTGGTTACCGAATGTTGTTCAGAGTCCCGGATGAGATCCCGGACGTCACTAGGAGTTCCGGAATGGTCCGGAGGTAAAGATTTATATATGGGAAGTCCTGTTTTGGTCGCCGGAAAAGTTTCGGGGTTTATCGGTAACGTACCGGGACCACCGGGAGGGTCCCGGGGATCCACCAAGTGGGGCCACAAGCCCTGGAGGGCTGCATGGGCCAAGTGTGGGAGGGGACCAGCCCTAGGTGGGCTGGTGCGCCCCCCCCCCACAAGGGCCCAAGGCGCCTAAGGGGAGGAGGGGGCAAACCCTAAGGGCAGATGCGCCTTAGGGCCCATGCATGGTGCGCCTCCCTCTCCCCTCCACCTGGCCGCCACCCAGATGGGATCTGGGGGCTGCCGCCACCACTAGGGAGGGAACCCTAGGTGGGGGCGCAGCCCCTCCCCTTCCCCTATATATACTTGAGGTATTGGAGGCTGCAAGACACACGAGTTCCTCTCCTTCTTGGCGCAGCCCTACCCCTCTCCCTCCTCGTCTCTTGCGGTGCTTGGCGAAGCCCTGCTGGAGTACCACGCTCCTCCACCACCACCACGCCGTCGTGATGCTGCTGGATGGAGTCTTCCCCAACCTCTCCTTCTCCCCTTGCTGGATCAAGGCGTAGGAGACGTCACCGGGCTGTACGTGTGTTGAACACGGAGGTGCCATCCGTTCGGCACTAGGATCATCGGTGATTTGGATCACGACGAGTACGACTCCATCAACCCCGTTCACTTGAACGCTTCCGCGTAGCGATCTACAAGGGTATGTAGATGCACTCTCCTTCCCTCGTTGTTTGTCTCTCCATAGATAGATCTTGGTGACACGTAGGAAAATTTTGAATTTCTGCTACGTTCCCCAATACTCGGTGCGGCGTGGTCAACGTGGTCAACGACCGACTTCCATCGGAAGAGTACTGTACGTGGAGAGGCTGACAGCTGGGTCCACAGCAGCCGCAAGGAAGTGCCTCCTTATTACGTGGAAAATAATTATTCCTCCACCTGACAGCGAGGACCCACCGGACGGGCCACCAGTATTTTGCGAAAAAAATCATTTCCCCCTGACTGCTGGGACCCACCGGACGGGCCACCGTATTTCGCGAAAAAAACATTCCCCCCGCTGTCAGCTCGGACCCACCGGAAGTGCCTCCTTATTACGCACAAAAAAATGAATACTCCCCCGGCTAGCTGGGACCCACCTTGATGGGAGGCTGACTTGTGGGCCTACTAAGTTGACGGGGACGAAGGGCTTTGTAAACTTAGTCAATATGAACGATTCTAGCTCCAGTGACCGTACGATGTCCATCCAACGGTCCTAGTGCTTCTTCAACCTCTGGTCTTCTTGCTCCAGCCGCCCAAAGCAGCGTCGGTCGTGCCGCATGTTCCTGCCTCCCGTAGCCGGCTGTGCTGCCGTAGAGGCCTCACCGCCCCCTACTATTCCCACCGCTGGCCAGGCCCTGCGGCGACGGCAGCCTCACACCGCTTCCGAACCAGTGAACCCTCGTAGTCCTCTCTGCGCGGGCTTCCACTGCCGTGTCGTCCCCTTCCTAGGCCTCGCCGTCATCCACCGCCGTGGTGCTCTCCGCGCGGCGTGGTCAACATGGCCAAGGAACGACTTCCATCGAAAGAGTACTGTGCGTGGAGAGGCTGACAGCTGGGTCCACGGCCACAGCCCAGTTTTTTTGTGATTTGCCAAGTAAGTCGCTTTGTCAGGCCTGTTGGGCTGGAAATCTTTCAAGACGAGGAGAGCTTTCATTCGGCTGGCCGAGAAAATGGCCCATCAATAATGAGAAATGGGTTGTACATTTTTAAAACACATCAAACTGGCAATTAGTTTCAAATATCTTTTTTTTCATTTCAAGATTTTAAATTACATTAATTTTTATGCGTGGAGAATTTGTTGGATTTTATATTGATATACATTTATTTTTAAAATCAGTTTGAATGTGAGTCAAAATTTCGGGATTAAAAACAGTTCGGACCGCACCGAAATATGCAAAATTTCGTATAATTTTTTAACCGTTGCCACAATATGGGCTGTAATGCTAACAAAAAGAATATGGGCTCCAAAAAAACTTAAGAATTAGCAAATGGGCTGTAAATTATTAGAAATAATGGCAGATGGGTTGTATGATGTTTCCCACAAATTTGAGGCTTTCCTAAAAAACAGGTTGACGCACAAGCACTAACTGTTGGATGTCCATCCAACGGCCGTCGTGCTTCTTCAATCTCTGCTCTTCCTGCTCCAGCCGCTCAAACAAGCGCCGGCGGGACTGCCTGCTCCCTCCTCCTCGTGGCCGGTTGTGCTGTCGCGCAGGCCTCACCGCCCGACCATACTCCCATCGCTGGCCTAGCCATCCCTCTACTCACCCACACCTGTTGTTATTCTCTGGCGACGGTAGACGAACCAGTAAACCCTCGTACATCGTACTCCCCTCCGCGTGGGAAACAACTACCGAGTCTTCTCAGCCTCCGTGTCGTCCCCTTCCTAGGCCTCGTTGTCGTCCACCACCCTGGTGCTCTCGGCGCGGCGTGGTCAACGTGGTCAAGGAACGACTTCCATCGGACGTGGACTGTACGTGGAGAGGCTGACAGCTGGGTCCACGGCCGCAGCAAGAAAGTGCCTCTTGATTACGTGGAAAATAATGATTCCTCCACCTGACAGCTGGGACCCATCGGACGGGCCACTGTATTTTGCGAAAAAAACGTTTCCCCCTGACTGCTGGGACCCACCAGCTACATCTTCGCACGCAAGGAAGTGCGTCCGGGCAAAAAAATGATTTGCCCCCTGACTGCTGGGACCGACCAGCTACATCTTCGCAGGCAAGGAAGTGCCTGACAGTCGGGACCCACCTGCTCGAAGCGTACGTAGCGTTGTCATTCTGGTCGCGAATGTGTACGTACATACTGGTCGATGTAGAGGCGCGCACGTGTCGTAGTAGAGGCGCGCACGTGTCTTAGTAGAGGCGCGCACGTAGCATTTACACATACGTACAGCGGCCAGGGTGCAAGAAAGAAAATACGACCACGTATGTGTACATACGGGCGGGGTCTCGAACGCCTACTCGCGCATACGTACGGCCAGGGATCGTGTACATGGCTGGGTCGGAACGGAGAAACATCGTCGTCGTCGTGTTCATGGGGAGGCAACGGAATGCGTCGTGTTCATGGGGAGGCAACGGAATGCGTCGTGTTTATCGGGAGGGCTTGGACGGAACAGGCGATGGAAACGAGGCCTGGCGTACCGCAGAACAGAGGAAACGGCCTTGTGTTCGACCGGCCACGTTCGAAACGGGATCCTGTTCATCGGGAGGGGTCTGGCGTACCGCAAAACGGAGGAAACGGACGTCCTACGGTCGAAACAGGGGTCCTATTGATCGGGAGGGGTGTGGCGTACCGCAAAACAGACAAAAAGGACTTGTGTTGGAGCGCTACGGTCGAAACGGGGGTCATGTTCATCGGGAGGGGTGTGGCGTACCGCAAAACGGGACTCCACGGGATACTGTTCATCTCCACCGTCGACCTCCTCCAGCCTCCACGGGCTCCTGTTCATCCAGCCTCCAGCGCGCACTACTCCACCAGCTACTGTTCAACCACCCCTCCACCGTCTACTGTTCATCCAGCCCTCCACACCACGGGGTCCTGTTCAATCACCCCTCCACGGGCACCCCTCCACCGTCTACTGTTCATCCAGCCCTCCACACCACGGGGTCCTATTCAACCACCCCTCCACTGTCTACTGTTCATCCAGCCCTCCACACCACGGGGTCCTGTTCATCCACCCCTCCACGGGCACCCCTCTACCGTCTACTGTTTATCCAGCCCTCCACCACACCACGGGGTCCTATTCATCCAGAGGCAACACCACCGCTCACTGTTCATCCAAACCCTCCCGCAACGCTCACTGTTCATCCCATCGATCGGCTTCAGTTAGCAGCAGTAGCGAAGGAATCGCTCGATCGGGTTCAGTTAACAGCCATCGATCGATCGCTCGGGTTCAGTAACGTGTAGCCTGCAGTGCAATCGCTCGGGTTTAGTTAGAGCCCAGCGCCTCGCTTGGGTTTAGTTAGAGCCAACGCCTCGCACACACGCGCGTACATGTACGAGAGAAACGCACATCGCTCGGCCCCCGACCTCCCACCGTAACCGGGAACTCCCCGAAATTTTCCTCCCCTCGCTTCTACCATGGTTTTTTCCGTCATGGACGGCCCAAAGAATGTCATGCAGTTGCGTCTCCGTCCCGCCCAGGACGAAAAGCCCATTTTCTGTCATGATTTTTTGTCATAGAAGTAGGAGCCCACCACATCTATGATGATACCGGGTTTTGTCACAATTATCGTCATAGAAGTGTCATATGTATGACAGAAATTTTTTTCGTTCGGCCCAAAATGTCACGGATGTGTCTTTTTTTGTAGTGAGATGTTGGAGCCCAGGAGCTAGACGCCACCATCGATGACGATTCCTGCTACACCGGAGCTACCTACTACTACGTGCGGGCTGCCGACGACGACCGGGAGTAGTTTAGGAGGATCCTAGGCAGGAGGCCTGCGCCTCTTTCAATCTGTATCCCAGTTTTTGCTAGCCATCTTATGGCAACTTGTTTAACTTATGGTTGTACTCAGATATTGTTGCTTCCGCTGACTCGTCTATGATCGAGCTCTTGTATTTGAGCCCTGGAGGCCCCTGGCTTGTAATATGATGCTTGTATGCCTTATTTTATTTTTAGAGTTGTGTTGTGATATCTTCCCGTTAGTCCCTAATCTTGATCGTACATGTTTGCGTGTATGAGTAGTGTATGATTGAATCGGGGGCATCACAAGTTGGTATCAGAGCCGACTGCCTGTAGGAATCCCCCTTCCACACTCCTTAGCCGAAGTCGAGTCTAGACATTGCAAAACCTTTACTAACATGGTTGTGTGTCTTACGGGCCCATGTTGCCATTTGGGTGGTATTAGGATCTTTTACTCCTTGATCTTTACTCCGGGACTCTGAACTCTCTTCTATTCAGGTTAAATGATTTTACTAACTCTGATGCTAGGTTCTCGTAACTACTTCCTCCCGGAGAGCCCCTTATTACAGATGATCGCCTATTGCGCCAAAAGATTCCGAAGATACTCTTTGATGTTCTCTCAAGACTTTGTGCCCGTTGCTTTTGCAATTCCCTACCACTGAAATATCCCTATGGATAAATACTTACACAGCTCATTCTTACTTTTATCCCAATTGATCTTGTTATTACAAGATACCCCGAGAATACTTTGTGCATACTGCCTTGCAGTTCTTTGCCACCTGAATACCCCTACAAATAATTTCTTGCACTTATCGAGTATCTGCTGATCCCCAGTTGATTCAAGTAATTCGCAAAAGTCTTTGAAATACTATTTGAACTTCTAAAAATCCTGAGCAGCCTATTGCTCTTGAAATTCTTGCTTGCTTGCATTATGGTTAATCCCATAAGTCTAGTAATCTTATTGGCATCCCTTGTCATTATCATTTTGAGTCTGTTGATTCAAAATGTTGTGGATGCTCGCAATCCTCAATCAGATCCTAGAATTCATCCTTCCGGCTCAGACATCATTTTAAACATGAGCTGGTTATCGACCAATCAAATTGTTGTCGATTGTACCCCTAAGGCTATTCAACTTATCCATCATTAATCAAAGCCTTTGCTTCTGATCCCTTGATTTGGAAATCATAATTCCTTGGCATTTGAGCTTTGAATTTTTCAGTTTCTTCTGTAATCCAGTGCCTTCGCAATGTTTCTTCCTCTGGTAGTTTGTCGATGCTCACATCAGCTCCGTTATGGACCGTCAGATCCTTTGTTGGATTCTATCCGACATCGACCTTCATATTCAATAACCTTGTGAGCCTTCCCTCGGGTACATAATGCCTTTGGTAAATTGTACCCTCTGCTTTCTCAACCATGCTTCGCTTTCGAGCTTGTATAAATTACTCCTAAAGTTGTGGTATATGTTTCTAAGATGCCTCGATGGGTTGAACCAACGTCTTCCCTAATCTATGTGAACCCGAAATATTTCACGTGTCATACTTATCTGGTATTGCACCTGGTAAAACTTTCAACAACTAATGTCATTTTTGAAATACGAGAGGTGAATGGATGATTATGCATTGGAGAAGTGGGAGTCGACCTTAAACTTTGTGTTCATGCCCATGGATATGATGTAGATCTTATCATGGAAGCTTCTCTTAAATCAATTATTCCCTTGGTATAAGTTCATATTCTATCTAGGATTTGGTCTTTTGCAATCGTGGTTTTGACCATATTGTCTTTCTTTGATCCCATTTCTCAGACGAGTAAAATACTTGCCTTCTCAGATCAATACGCCTGCCCAACCTCTATTTTGTTCTACCTTCGAGTATTACCCCCTGGTATCTCGAGGATATCAACCCATTGCATTTCATCTTATGAATTTTTGATGAAAAAGTTCCTTTCCCCGTCATAGTCACTCCACAGGTTCTGGGTTGTCGTCAACCAAGAACATCGTTTTGTGAATCGAATCAACACTGAGATTCAGTACTCTCAGTACTTTGTTGTTGAGAAGTTTAATACTCCATCACGTCATTCCTAGCCTGATCAACTATATCATTATCGTGCTAATTTTAACTGTGCTACTTGGTCCTTAATCCCGGAGCACAACCTTTGATGATGAGCTAAGCTTACGTCGATTTCCTCATCTTATCATTCCACCTTGAACAACAAGCTTGATTCCGAGTTGGTGTCATATCCGTGGTTTCAATAATATTTTGTTGCATCAGTCCTTTTACTTGATATAGTCGTCGTTCGATTACTTCTTTGGGGAGCCTCTCGAGAAAATTTGTCATGATCATCATCAACATTTTGACTCCTTATAGGATACCAATCGAATTCATGATGGTAAGTACCATCCTCGTCCCTTGGTAATTTGAGTTACCATCGACAACATCCTTATATTTCTTTCATCATAAACTTGTTCGTGTTGTGGATGCAACTTGCTATCGAGCTTGTATTACGTTCTAGCTTGAAGTATTACCACCTTTTATGTCAAGGATGTTGTGAGAATTGCTCCACCTCTTAAGCATTCTTGGTATAGTGATACTTCTCACCATCAACATTCTTTCTTGTGTTGTTTCTAACCGGGATACCGACAATTGAACTGTGATGTGTAAAGTTCAAAACTTCTAGCAACCCTATTGCTTATAAGTTAATGAACGATAGTTTCATTCTTTGGGTATTGGTTATCGAATCACCATTCTAACATTGATCATGCTACGTAAGCCCATATTTCGGGTGCACCTTTCAAATAATGTTTAATTGTGTATGTTTTCCTCGAGCATACCTCATTATATCATTTGATCCGACAAGTGTTATCTCCTTATTCACATAATTTTGGAAATCCATCTTTTGGAAATCCCAATGAATTGTAACCGAGATCATCAGCCACCTCCTCACCTCTCCTTGATTTAATGATGAACTCTTGTTTCGAAACTTGCTTCCATAGTTCAATTCCCGAGAATCTTACAATGTCATCTCGACAATTTGTGTTGCACCTTTCTTCTCAGGCATCCTGATTCTAAGTTATCCTGACACCAATCAGATCTGAATCTCGGTCAGATCTGATGGTTTGAATATATTTCCAAGAGTTATCACATTGGTCTTTATATGACCCAGTAAGATGATGTCATGCCTAGCACACCTAGCCGGAGGACCTATTGTTATAGTTTCCTTTTTAGCAAGGTTAGCGATTCTTCCATGAGGAAATCGTAAGACTTATTCTATAAGTTGTTCCTGATGGATCCTTTGTGTGTCAAAAATATGACCCTTACTTGATGACCATGTCAATGCTATCTCGAAGCATGTTTGTGGTACTCCGGTATTCCATAAGAACATTTGAAGCACAATACTAAATTCTCTTTATCAATTATCCAACCACCATTTTACGGGTAATGCCATGAAACTTCTCTCTCCTTTCCTAAAAAGGTTTTTCTACGTTATATCCTGTCATGGATATCATGCTCTGCTTGTCCTTGGGAAGGATATACCCCTGAAATATGTGTTTAAACACATTTTCCTTTCCATTCTTCTGTTTAATCTGATGATCACCTTTTCCTTTCCATTGTTTTGTTTAACCTTTTTGGTGATCTATAATCTAAGCAGCAATATTCTTCTGCTTATGTAAACACCTTGGTGTGCAACCGTGTCAGTAAGACCCTGTTGCTTTTGTTGATGGCATTCCGGCAACCACCGATGGACAAGAACTTTGCCTATAGGTCCGCCTCGTTTCAATGAGCAGGAAAATGGTTTTCTTCATCCCTCGCCCTTGGTACCGACGTTGTTGCTGACATAACGGACAGACTATCCCCTGACAGGCCTTGCTTTCATGACCACGCATGATGTAAGTGCCATTCCTACTCTCTTGTACATCCCTGTTTCCAAAGTTTATCCTTTGCACCTTACCTCGTATGTAATTCTGCGAGCTACCTTCAATCAGATATTATCTTTCGGTATCAGACGCACTACTTATTCTCGTTGCTCTGGACCCCTTTCACACTTTGGTTCAGGCATCGAACGATTGCCTGCCCGCTCGAAACTTCCCATGATACCTCCTTACTTTGCTCTTGATAATTTCTTAAGTTTCAATTCGAGAGTTCCTTCCCGCCACCTTCCCCGATGTTATCGACTAGATAGTCAACCTTGCAGAGGTCCGTTCTCCCGGAATACCTCCCCCCCTTTATTCTTTCTCAAGGACGATGGAGTTCCCGAAAGAAGGATGCATACTTCATCATGATGAATTGAAGCAGAGAAATGGAGACATCAACGTAATGGATCGACCTCTTCGAGGAGAGCAACCAAGATCAAGAAGATCCGTTAGAATTTCGTAACCAGAACTTCCCCCTTACTCCCCCTCTTAAATCTCAGGACGAGATTTCTTTTAGTGGAGGAGAATTGTGACGCCTGGATAGTTATGCTACAGTAATTCCCTGCTAATGATGCCACATCACCACACTTAGTATTGTTAAATTCTCGTTGGTTCAGAACCGATTCAAATTCGAATGAAAAATCAAGTCAAACAATACAGGTTTTCAGATATTAGAAAAAAAAACAAACAAAAATGTTCGAAATGTTGCAAATGATCAATGGAAAAAGTCATGGTGGAACCAACATTTTATAAGATGTTAAAATACCCAAGAGTAATTAAATCAGTGGCTAACATAATAATTTAAATGCCTTTTTAAATGTACAAATTACAAAGTAATTATTTAAATGCTAAAACTCAATGTGGCAGTAGCATAGATTATAATAATGAAATTAGGTGCTAGACTTAAATTTTATAAGACTAAACTGATTTGAAACTAAAACAAAAACAATGTAGATAAAAATAAAAAATGAGGGACCCCCTCCCCCTGGGCCATTTGGCCCACCTAGCCACTAGCAGGTCGGCCCACCCACTCCCCTGACCTACTTAGGCCGGCCTCCCCCACCTAACCCTAAATCCCCTCTCACTTCTCCCCGATCCTCTCATCCCCTCCCATGATCTGGATCGGGCCGCCGCATGGTGCCCGCGCCTCGCCCCTGTGCCCCGCCTCCGTCCTGGCTCCGCAAAACGCCGTGCTCGAGCCCCGCGCCGCCTGGCAACCCTGCTGCGGTGGACGGGCCGCCCGCCGGCGACGAACCCCCCCCCCCATCAAGCTCGTGCCATGGCCTCCTCCTTGCCTCGACGCCGTTGTGCCGTTGCGGTCGCCGCCCACCCCGCTGGACCTCCTCGTCCTCCTCCCCAACGCTCGTCGAGCCTTCCCCGTGTTCCAATGAGAGCTCCTTCTCCGATTCCCCTCTCCCCTTCTCTCGTTTAGCCGTCGTAGGCGCCGCCCGCGACCTCCCATGCCGTGGCTGGAGCTCGCCCCGCCCACATTCACCACATCATGGCCGCCCCCTTTCCCGCTAGCTCATGCCCACCTGCTTTGCGACATGTCCGTGCTCACTGCGTCCTGCCCTTGTCCACAACCTTCTCGCTCTGTGTCGTCTCGCTGCCCGCGGTCACCGCCTCGCGACCGCGAGCGCGCTCACCGTGCACAGCCACGTCGCCCCTACCTGCCGCTGCAGCTCCAGTCGCTGCTTTGGCTCTGCTGCTGCTCGCCGCCTGTGCCACCACCCAAGGCCGCACCCCTGCTCTCTGCTGCCACTGCCGCAGCCCGGCCGCCGCCATCGATGCCGCCCAGCTCACCGCGGTCTCCTGGGCTCGCCCCCCTCGCTTGCCCCGTGCTGTCGCCTCTTCCCCCTGAGCCTCGCTCCGGCACCCACCCACACGGCCCCGCTCCGGTGCCCGCCCGCGCTGCCCCGCTGCGGCCTGCGCCCGCCCAGTCAGTCGCTTCCGACCACCCAGCCCCTAGTGCCGCTCGCAGTCCCTGGCCAAGGCCCCTCCCCCTGCTGCGCGGGCATGCCCAGCCGAGGCCACGACCTCACCCTCGATGGGCGCCCGCGCCCGGTACCCGCACGCCTGAACCCTCTATGGCCCCCTTGGCCCAATGACATGTGGGGCCCAGCCCTTGGAATGTTTTAATAAAAAAGAATTTAAATAAGTAAATAAATAAAATAAATAAAATATTAATTAATTAGTTAACTAAATAATTAACTTAATTAATTCTATTTAAATTAACTAATTAAGATTTATTAACATTGTAACTAATTAACCTAATTAACTACTGTTAATTAGCTAAGCAGTCCCTGACAGGTGGGACCCACCTGTCAAGTTGACCAAGTCAACGGTCAACGTTGACTGCTGATGTCATGCTGGCGCATTAGTTAATTTTCAAATTAAATTAAGTTATTAAATCCAAAAAATTGATTAAATCTTTAAAAATTAATATAAAATAATTCGTAACCCAGATGAAAATACTTTGTACATGAAAGTTGCTTAGAACGACGAGACGAATCCGGATACGTAGCCCGTTCGCCCGCCACACATCCCTAGCATAGCAAACATGCAACTTTCCCCCTCCGATTCATCTGTCCAAAAATGTGAAACACTGGGAATACTTTCCCGGATGTTTCCTCCCCTTCGCCGATATCACCTATCCCTGCATTAGGTCACCCCTAGCACAACGTATTGCCGCGTATTACTTTGTGTTACATTTGATTGCTCTGTTATTTATTGTGTTCCACCTCCGTTACTTCTTTCCAGTAGACTCCGAGACCGCTGCCGATGTCCGTGTGTTCGACTACATCGAAGATGACCCCTCCTTCCCAGAGCAACCAGGCAAGCACTCCCCCCCTTGATCAACCCGATATTGCCTACTCCTTCTCTCTACTGCTTGCATTAGAGTAGTGTAGTATGTTACTGCTTTCCGTTAATCCTATTCTGATGCATAGCCTGTCGTTGCTACTATTGTTGTTACCTTGACCTGCAATCCTAAATGCTTAGTATAGGATGCTAGTTTTCCATCAGTGGACCTACATTCTTGTCCGTCTGCCATGCTATACTATCGGGTCGTGATCACTCGGGAGGTGATCACGGGTATATACTTATATACATAATATGTGATACATGTGGTGACTAAACTCAGGTCGGCTCATAGAGTATCCGCGAGTGATTCCGATGTGGGGGCTGAAGGGGCAGGTGGTTCCATCCAAGTAGTGGTGGGCCTGGGTTCCCGACGGCCCCCGACTGTTACTTTGTGGTGGAGCGACAGGGCAGGTTGAGACCACCTAGGAGAGAGGTGGGCCTGGCCCTGGTCGGCATTCGCGGTTACTTCAAAATAACAAGCTTAACGAGATCTTGGTATTTGATCTGAGTCTAGCCACTGGCCTATACGCACTAACCAACTACGCGGGAACAGTTATGGGCACTCAACATCGTGGTATCAGCCGAAGCCTTCGTGACGTTGGCGATTGAGCGGCACGCGCCGGCTTGGACCGTGTAACGCAACTTCCTTTGTAATGGAGGTTGCTAGGTCTGCTCACCGGCCGCGTACACAACATGCAGGTGTGCAATGGGCGATGGGCCCAGAACCTTGCGCGCATAGGATTTAGACCGGCATGCTGACCTCTCTGTTGTGCCTAGGTGGGGCTGCGACTTGTTGATCTTCCGAGGTCGGGCTTGACCCAGAAAGTGTGTCCGGCCAAAGGGGATCGAGCGTGTTGGGAAATGTGGTGCACCCCTGCAAGGAAGTTTATCTATTCGAATAGTCGTGTCCCTCGATAAAAGGACGACCCAGAGTTGTACCTTGACCTCATGACAACTAGAACCGGATACTTAATAAAACACACCCTTTCAAGTGCCAGATACAACCCGGTGATCGCTCTCTCACAGGGCGATGAGGAGTGGATCACCGGGTAGGATTATGCTATGTGATGATACTTGGTTAACTTACCATCTACTCTCTTCTACTGCTTCAAGATGGAGGCTGCCAGAAGTGTGTAGACTTCGATAGGACTAGCTATCCCCCTCTTATTCTGGCATTCTGCACTTCAGTCCACATATACTACCCCTTCCATTTGATACCAGTGCATATGTAGTGTAGCTCCTTGCTTGCGATTACTTTGGATGAGTACTCACGGTTGCTTTGCTCCCCCCATTTCCCCCTTTCTATACCTGGTTGTTGCGACCAGATGTTGGAGCGCAGGAGCCAGACGCCACCATCGACGACAACTCCTACTACACCGGAGGTGCCTACTACTACATGCAGGTTGCCAACTAGGAGTAGTTTAGGAGGATCCCAGGCAGGAGGCATGCGCCTCTTTCGATCTGTATCCTAGTTTGTGCTAGCCATCTTATGGCAACTTGTTTAACTTATGTTTGTACTCAGATGTTGTTGCTTCCGCTGACTCGTCTATGATCGAGCTCTTGTATTCGAGCCCTCGAGGCCCCTGGCTTGTAATATGATGCTTGTATGCCTTATTTATTTTTAGAGATTTAATCAATTTTTTGGAGTTAATAACTTAACTTAATTCAAAAATTAATTAATGCATGAGCATGACGTCACCAGTCAACGTTGACTATTGACTTGGTCAACCTGACAGGTGGGTCCCACCTTTCATGGACTGCTTAGCTAATTAACAGTAGTTAATTAGGTTAATTAGTTGTTATGTTAATTAATATTAATTAGTTACTTTAAATAGAATTAATTAAGTTAATTATCTAGTTAACTAATAAATTAATATTTTATTTTATTTATTTATTTATTTTTAAAATTTCTTTTTTTATTAAAACGTTCTAGGGGCTGGGCCCCACATGTCATTGGGCTAGGGGGGCCATAGCGGGTTCGGGCGTGCGGGTACCGAGCGCGGGTGCCCATCAAGGGCGAGGCCGTGGCCTCGGCTGCGCATGCCCGCGCAGCAAGGGGAGGGGCCTCGGCCAGGGCCGGTGAGCGGCACCAGGTGCTGGGCGGTCGGACGCGGCTGACTGGGCGGGCGCAGGCCACAGCGGGGCCGCGCGGGCGGGCACCGGAGCGGGGCCGCGCAGGTGGGTGTCGGAGCGAGCTCGGGGGAAGAGGCGACTACGCAGGGCAAGCGAGGGAGGGCGAGCGCAGACGACGGCGATGAGCTGGGCAACATCGTCGGCGGCGGCCGGGCTGTAGCAGTGGCAGCAGAGAGCAGGGGCGCGGCCTCGGGCGGCAGCACAGGCGGCCAGCAGCAGTAGAGCCAAAGCAGCAGCTGGAGCTGCAATGGCAGGTAGGGGCGATGCGGTTGTGCGCGGCAAGCGCGCTCGCGGTCGCGGGGCGGTGACCGCGGGCAGCGAGACGGCACGGAGCGAGCGGGCTGTGGGCGAGGGCAGGACGCAGCGAGCGTGGACATGCCGCGAAGCGGGTGGGCGCGAGCTAGCGGGAAAGGGGCGGCCACAATGTGGTGAGCATGGGCAGGGTGAGCTCTGGCCACGGCACGGGAGGTCGCGGGCGGCGCCTATGGGGGCTAAACGAGAGAAGGGGAGAGGGGAATCGGAGCATGAGCTCACATTGGGGAGGAGGACGAGGAGGTCCGGCGGGGTGGGCGGCGACCGTGACGGCACAACGGCGTCGAGGCAAGGAGGAGGCCGTGGCACAGGCGTGATGGGGGGAGCTTCATCGCCGGCGGGTGTCTCGTCCACCGCAGCAGGGTCGCCAGGCGGCGCGGGGCTCGAGCACGGCGCCCTGTGGAGCCAGGACGGCGGCGGGGCACAGGGGCGAGGTGCAGGCACCGGGCGGCGGCCCGATCTAGATCGTGGGAGGGGTGAGAGGATCGGGGAGAAGTGAGAGGGGATTTAGGGTTAGGTGGGGGAGGCCAGCCTAAGTAGGCCAGGGGAGTGGGTGGGTCGGCCTGCTAGTGGCCAGGTGGGCCAAATGGTCCACGGGGAGGGGGTCCCTCATTTTATTTTATTTTTATCTATATTGCTTTTGTTTTAGTTTCAAATCAGTTTAGTCTTATAAAATTTAAATCTAGCACCTAATTTCATTATTATAATCTATGCTACTACCACATTAAGTTTTAGCATTTAAATAATTAGTTTGTAATTTGTACATTTAAAAAGGCATTTAAATTATTATGTTAGCCACTGATTTAATTACTCTTGGGTATTTTAACATCTTATAAAATGTTGGTTCCACCATGACATTTTTCCATTGGTCATTTGCAACACTTCGAACATTTTTGTTTGTTTTTTTTTCTAATATCTGAGAACCTTTATTGTTTGACTTGATTTTTAAATCGAATTTGAATCGGTTCCGAACCAACGAGAGTTTAACAACAGTAAGTGTGGTGATGTGGCATCATTAGCAGGGAATTACTATAGCATAACTATCCGGGCGTCACAATTATTTAATAACATATTGAAAAATTATGATGATTGGACTTCCTAAACCACCGCCTAAACCCACTCCAAAGAAGAGGGTATATTATATCTCAGTCCCGAAGATATGCAAGAGGCAAAGAAATTTATGAAGGAAAAAGGTATTTAAGCTGAGGATGTTAAAAATTTACCTCGTATTGAAGAAATACATGGGCTTAATACACCACCACTGCCTAAGGTGGTAGAGGAAAATTCTCTTATGAAGGTTAATGATAATGATAATCCTCACAATATGCATCCTAGTCAATGCATTTATGAGTTTGAAAACTATATTAGAAAACAACATCACTTCAATGCAAGTTGCTAAATCTGATATGATTGCTCGCTTGAGTGACTTGTTATTTAGAATCTCAAATGATGTTAGAGGTGTTCGAAAACATGCTTCTATGGTTCAAACTCAACTAGAACAAGTTGCTAAATCTCAAAGAGAATTACTTGATGAAATGAATCATAATATGCATGACTTTGCTATTAGAGTTGCAACTAGATGAGGTAAAATGACTCAGGAACCACTTTGTCCAGAGGGACACCTAAAAGAATTGAACAAGATTCACAAAGAGCTAACGCTAGTGCACCTAGTCCTTCTATAAAGAAAAAGAAAAAGAAAAATGATAGGACTTCACATGCTCCTAGTGAACCTAAAATAGAGAAACCTCATGATAATGATAATGAAACTTCAATTTCTGATGTTGAAACCCAATCTACTAATGAACACTCACCTAGTAATAATGAAAAAGATAATGATGAGGTTCATGAAGACTCTCAACCAACAAATGATAAAGAACCAGATAATGATGTTGAGATAGAACCACCTATTGATCTTGACAACCCACAAGCTAAAAATAAAATATATGACAAAAGAGACTTTGTGGCTAGGAAACACGGTAAAGAAAGAGAACCGTGGGTTCAAAAACCTATGCCTTTTCCACCCAAGTCACCTAAAAAGAATGATGATGAAGAATTTCAATGCTTTGCTGAAATGCTGAGGCTAGTCTTTTTGCGTACTCGCTTGACTGATATCTTGAAAATGCCTCCTTATGCAAAGTATATGAAAGACATCACCACAAATAAGAGAAAAATACCGAAAGCTAAAATCTCCACTATGCTTGCTAATTATACTTTTAAAGATGGAGTACCTAAAAACTTGGAGATCCGGGAATACCAACTATACCTTGCTCCATCAGAAAGAATTATGTGAAAACTGCTTTGTGTGATTTAGGAGCAGGTGTTAGTGTTATGCCTTTCTCTTTATATAAAAGACTTGACTTGAATAAACTCACAGCTACTGAAATATCTTTGCAAATGGCTGACAAATCAACCACCATACCTATCGGTATTTGTGAGGATGTGCCCGTTGTTGTTGCTAATGTTACTATTTTGACTGACTTTGTTATACTTGAGATGCCCGAGGACGACAACATGTCGATTATCCTTGGTAGACCCTTCTTGAATACTGTAGGGGTTGTTATTGATTGCAATAAAAGTAAGGTCACTTTTCATATTAATGGTAATGAGCATACGGTGTACTTTCCGAAGAAACAATTCCAAGTGAATGGTATTAATGTTATTGAAAAATCTCCCACAGTCACTATTGGAAGTTTTCAAATACCTCTACCTACTGTCAAAAAGAAATATGAAATTCTTATTGTTGGGGAAATGCATATCCCCATTGAGGTAACTTAGTGATTTAAGAAAGTTCTTCGGTTTCACGCTAACCGAAAGTGGTTGTTAATAAGACTTGATCAACCTTATTAATAAATCATTTTTGAACGGTATGAAGTTGATGAATTTAGTAAGCACTACTTTTTGTCCCTACCTTTTGTTTTCTATTTTTATTAGTTAAATAAAATAAAATGCCATGTTTTGTTTGTTTCCTGAATTTCCCGTGCAATAAAAAAATCACTCTCCCTCTCTCTCCCGAGTTCTTGCTCATTTTGCTGCCATTCCGATCTCTTTGCTCGAAGCTCCATTTCCGGAATTGTTTTGGGAGATTGTTGCTTGGTATGTGACTCCATCATTTGTCCAATTAGTTTTTGTTTTAGTGGTTTATACTTTCAATAATTAGCTACTCTCACTGCTGTTGTAGATGTGCTTGCATGTTGAATTCTTAGTGTTCTAAGTTGTTTCAATGCTTGTTATGGCCTCTATGTATCCCTATGAGTAGTTGTTATCAATCTTACAAAGTTTTGTTGACAAAATTTTGTCACTCCAAAATTTTTATTTATAGAAAATTGTACGCGGACATGATGAACCTATTTGGAAGGAGTTCTTCAAGGAGACAATCCTCGGGGGCATCCTCTAGTGACAGTACTGCACGCCGGTCTTACGTTGAACCAAGTGAAAGTTCCACACGAGATGCAGCCACCAAAACATGGTTATGGCCTTGCGATGAATATATGATGCAGGTGGGCATTAAGGAGGAATTTGAGCAATATGTTCAAAATGCCGGTCTCGGTCCCTACCTATCAGATAAGTGTGCACAACACAATCTTCTCACTGAATCATTTGTCAAAGGATTTAAATATTTTCCACGTGAGTCTAGGGTGTCGTCTATGCTTTATGATGAACCATATACCATTTCACTAGAGAACTTTGCTTACCATTGCAAACTTCCATTTTGGGGTTCGCTTGATGAGCCAGCAAAGGCTGAGTATGAGACCTTCTTGACTAGCCTTTGCTACGGTGAAAATAGGGGAGTAAGGCAAGGAAGAATAAAGAGCATTCACTTTCCCGCAATTCAGTACCTTGCATTATTTAACGGGAAGTGCATAGTAGGCAAGCAAGACTGTAGCATACTTTGTTCTCCAGACTTGAGCCTCATTCACACCGCTCTCACTATTGAAAGGAATTATAACCTTGGAGCGATTGTTGCACGTAGACTTCAGAATAATGCCGAAAGTGGTTGGTTCTATGGTGGAATTTATGCCACACATTTAGCACGAGGACTAGGTGTTTCACCTTTGCCCTTTGATCCTATCCTTCCCACTCGGTATTTATATTTTGATGCTTTAAAAGAGCATAAGATTCTATCGGGAAGGGCTAATAACTTCACTTATAATTTGTTGTTTAACCAATCACATGTTGTGGACACATATTTGCCTGCGCATGCTCTCTTTGATTGTCACGGCAAGGGGAGATATTTTGTTCTTGAGAGCGAGGCCCGAGCTCACAACGCAGCAGTGGTGGAAGCCCGGCAGGCCGAGGCATCTCCATCGAGAGCCTCCGTGAGCTACCACGCCAACTACTACCCTCCAGGCTACTGATTCGCTACCAAGTTAGGCCAAAAGCCTAAGCTTGGGGGAGTACGTGTTTCTCACCGACATTATATTCATGTTCACATATCATTCTATCTGTCGGTGTTCAGACCTTTTCATTGTATCATCCATGCTTAGATTTATTTTTCTTGCTTTCTTCTTGTGTGTTTGAAAAACTTTAGAAAACCAAAAAAATTAGTTGTATTAATTTACTTTCTATGCATGCTTGTAGTAGTACTAAAAAGAAAATCCAAAAAGATTTCCTTGTTCTTCTTTTGCTTGTTGGGAGCTTTCCTGTGTAAATAGTTTTTCTCGTTTTTGCTTATTATTTGCTTGTTGAAGAAAAACCAAAAACTCCAAAAATATTTTAGTGTATTTCTTTGAATTTATTTTCTTTTATTTGAGTCTTACCAAGGAGAAGACCACGATGAAAATGCTGAGTGGCTCTCACATGAATAACTGTTGAACTAATAAGAGCCCATTTTACCTTGTCTTCTCCTATTCAATAAAATGTTTTGCAGATTCTAGCTTAATCCATGGCACTCTTGCACTATTATTATTTTCATATCATTCGGTCGTGCAAGTGAAAGGCAATAATGACGACATCCGATGAATTGGCCGTGGCAAAGAGAAACTGGTATGAACTCGACTTGTCTTGTCTATGTAAATATGTTTAACCTAGTGCCCATGATTCAACCCGTTATGATTAAACATGTTTGCAATGACAATTAGAGATTATAGTTCCTCATGCCATGCATAAGTAGCTGGGAGTGGATAATGATTGATCTTGGATATCAACAGAGCGTTAAAATGATTATGGTGTAGTATGATGATATGGTATCCTCCTCTGAATGTTCGAGTGGCTTGACTTGGTACATATTCATGCATGTAGTTGAATCAAAACCAACATAGCCTCTATAATTTTTATGTTCATGGTGTTCATATCCTACTCATGCGAGTGTCTAATGTTACTTATGCATAATGCCTGGTTATGATCGTTGTTGCTCTCTAGCTGCCCGCTTCCCAATCTTAAATTGCTAGCCTTCGCATGTACTAAGTGGGGATTCTGCTTGTACATCAAAAACCTTGAACCCAAAGTTATTCCAGATGAGTCCACCATACCTACCTATACATGGTATTACCCTGCCGTCCTAAGTAAATTTGCATGTGCCACCTCTAAAAACTTCTAAAAAAATATCCATTTAGTGTGCCTGGATCGTTCATGGAACGACAGGAGGTGGTCGATATCTTCCGTGCTAAGCATGTTATCCTCAGGTCGAGTGTTTATTCAGTCGCCATTGCACGAGGAAATGGGCATAATAGGGATGCCCAGTCCCAAACTACAAAATACAAAAAAGAGTTCATCTTTTACATAATCAAACAAAAACTCCCAATGGAGTCAAAACCTTTACTTTCTGCTTGGGAACTGCCACTAGAGTGCTTAGCATGGAAGATGTTGATAACTGATGGTCGTGAAGTGAATAAGAAGGGTGCATGTCTCAAAATATCATTTATCTCTGTTTTAAAAATTGAGCTCTGGCACCTCTGCAAATCCCTGCTTCCCTCTGCGAAGGGACTTCCTATTTACTTTTATGTTGTGTCATCACCTTCTATAAACAAGCGCTAGAAACTGAGTAGAGCACAGCGGTCATGATTTATGTATTGTGTATAGCTAAGGTTGGGTGCATCGTGACTGGATCTTGTATACCATGAATTACAATGTTTAGTCGCTGCTTGAACTTCGGATGTGCTCCGCATTTATGTTTTGCGGTCTCAGAAAGGGCTAGCGAGATACCATTATTGTCATATTATATCATGATTGTTTTGACAACGTGTTGCTATTTGAGATATCTTATTATTGCTCGCTAGTTGATTATGTCATTGATATGAATCATTATAATCTTTAAGTGTTATTGTCGACATGGTTAGTTATAATGTTGGTTGAAAACCTGGGTGATGTTTAAGCTTATTTATGCAAACAAGAGCAAAAGAGTTCGTAAAAGTTTTTCTTTCTCACTTTCAGTTTATAAACTGAATTGCTTGAGGACAAGCAAAGGTTTGAGCTTGGGGAGTTGATACATCTCCAACATATCTACTTTTTCTCATGCTTTTCCTCTTGTTTTCGAATCTAATTTGCATGATTTGAATGGAACTAACCCCGGACTGACGCTGTTTTCAGCAGAACTACCATGGTGTTGTATTTGTGCAGAAATAAAAGTTCTCGGAATGGAACGAAACTTTTTGAGGATTTTTTATACGAATAATAATAATTTCTGGAGCCAAGACCCACCGGAGAGGGGGGCCTAGGTGGGCACAACCCACTAGGGCGCGCCCCCTCTCCTGGCGCGCCCAGGTGGGTTGTACCCACCTGATGGCCCCGCCGATGACCCTCCTGATACTATAAATTCACATATTTCTAGAAAAAAATCAGGGAGAAAGAATTATCACGATCCACGAGACGGAGCCACCGCCAAGCCCTGTTCTTCCTTGGGAGGGCAGATCTGGTGTCTGTTTGGGGCTCCGAAGAGGGGGATCTTTGATCTTCGTCATCACCAACCTATCTCCACCGCCAATTCCATGATGCTCCCCACCGGGACTGAGTAATTCCTTCGTAGGCTCACTGGTCGGTGAGGAGTTGGATGAGATTCATCATGTAATCGAGTTAGTTTTGTTAGGGCTTGATCCCTAGTATCCACTATATTCTTACATTGATGTTGCTATGACTTTGCCATGCTTAATGCTTGTCACATTGGGCCCAGGTGCCATGATTTCAGATCTGAACCGTCTATGAATTCATCATTATATCCATGTTTTAGATCCGATATTGCAAGTTATAGTCACCTACTACGGTTATGATCCGGCAACACCGGAGTGACAACAACCGGGCCCACTCCCGGTGATGACCGTAGTTTGAGGAGTTCATGTATTCACTATGTGTAGGATCTAGAAGTAGATGTGTCTAGAGGGGGGTGATTAGACACTTAGTGCTAAAGTTGCAATTTTTAGGCCTTTTTGGTTTGAGTGGAGTTTTAGGCACAATTTCAACATACACAATACATATCAAGCAAGCATGCAAAGAGTATATGAGCAGCGGAATGTAAAGCATGCAACTTGCAAGAATGTAAAGGGAAGGCTCTGGAGAATTCAAACGCAATTGGAGACACGGATGTTTTTCCCGTGGTTCGGATAGGTGGTGCTATCCTACATCCATGTTGATGGAGACTTCAACCCACGAAGGGTAACGGTTGCGCGAGTCCACGGAGGGCTCCACCCACGAAGGGTCCACGAAGAAGCAACCACCCACAAAGGGTCCACGAAGAAGCAACCTTGTCTATCCCACCATGGCCATCGCCCACACAGGACTTGCCTCACTAGCGGTAGATCTTCACGAAGTAGGCGATCTCCTTGCCCTTACAAACTCCTTGGTTCAACTCCACAATCTTGTCAGAGGCTCCCAAGTGACACCTAGCCAATCTAGGAGACACCACTCTCCAAGAAGTAACAAATGGTGTGTAGGTAATGAACTCCTTGCTCTTGTGCTTCAAATGATAGTCTCCCCAACACTCAACTCTCTCTCATAGGATTTGGATCTGGTGGAAAGAAGGTTTGAGTGGAAAGCAACTTGGGGAAAGCTAGAGATCAAGATTCATATGGTAGGAATGGAATATCTTGGCCTCAACACATGAGTAGGTGGTTCTCTCTCAGAACATATGAGTTGGAATTGTGTATGTGTTCTGATGGCTCTCTCCACGAATGAAGAGGAGGTGGAGGGGTATATATAGCCTCCACACAAAATCCAACCGTTACACACAGTTTTCCAATCTCGGTGGGACCGAATCAACAAACTCGGTCGGACCGAAAAGGTAAACCTAGTGACCGTTAGAGATTTTTCGGTGGGACTGACATGCAACTCGGTAGGACCGATATGGTTAGGGTTTGGGCATAACGTAATCTCGGTGAGACCAATTAAACAAACTCGGTGAGACCGATTTTGGTAATTAGCTAACCAGAGAGTTGGTCAGGCAAACTCGATGGGACCGATTTGCTCTTTCGGTGAGACCGAAAAGTTACAAAAAGGAAACACTGAATTTACATTGCAATCTCGGTGGGACCGATTCGCTCTTTCGGTGAGACCGAAAAGTTACGAAAGGGAAACAAAGAGTTTGCAATCCCATCTCGGTGAGACCGAGATCCCTATCGGTAGAACCGATTTTGCTAGGGTTTGGCAGTGGCTTATGACAAGTGAAACTCGGTGGCGCCGGATAGAAAGAATCGGTAGGACCGAGTTTGGCTTAGGGTTTAGGTCATATGTGGATATGGGAAAGTAGTTGAGGGTTTTGGAGCATATCACTAAGCACATGAAGCAAGAGGCTCATTAAGCAACACCTCATCCCTCCTTGATAGTATTGGCTTTTCCTATGGACTCAATGTGATCTTGGATCACTAAAATGTAAAATGAAGAGTCTTGAGCTTGAAGCTTTAGCCAATCCTTTGTCCTTAGCATCTTGAAGGAGTTCCCACAACCTTTAGTCCATGCCACTCCATTGTTGAACTTATCTGAAACATGCTAGATAGAAATGTTAGTCCAACAAGAGATATGTTGTCATCAATTATCAAAACCACCTAGGGAGCACTTGTGCTTTCAATCTCCCCCTTTTTGGTAATTGATGGCAACATACATCAAAGCTTTAGATAAAGATATAAAGAACAGCAAGTAAAGCTTTGGAAGGACATGTAACAAGCATAGGCTCCCCCTACATGTATGCACTCATGTAAATATGAAATATAGAGGCATGTGAGAGCATAACCATGACAGAGTAGGCAATGTGTTACATGTATCTTGGCCATATGCATCAGAGCAAAAGATTATAAAGGAAAATACCTTCATGCTCATGAGTCCTTCTTGCAAACAGTATGTACATAAGCAAGAACTCCTCATACTCATGATTTTGATGCATATACTTACCTTGTGGTCTTGAGTTGGCTTAGGATGGAATGAACCTGCACAAACAAAGTTAGATAACACAGGTACATCCACTAGCCAGAGCAAACAAAAGAAACCACAAGAATACCAAGACTGGGATGACATGTAGAGAGTGAGTACAAGGTACCACATTGGATTCAACATGTCCCCAAGAATAAAGATATGCAATGAATTTGACTGATTTCTTTCCCTTAGGTGTCTTGCAAATACATGTCTTTCCCCCAAAAAGGCATGTGACATCTCTCCTCTTGAACATCAAGCATCTGGGATCCTTGAGTATTCTCTCCCCCTGGAAATCTCTTTCTCCCCCTTAATACTTTCTCTCTTGTAGGTTTGGTCCTTGAGACTTTTTCTCTCCCTTGATGTGATCTCTCTCTCCTACAAGCTTTGATGTGATCTCTCTCCCCCTTTGACATCAATTTCCAAGAAGGGCTTTCTGGAATCCGTCGTATAGGTTTGGTCCTTGAGACTCAGCACAAAGCAATGGATAAAACTATGATGCTTGAAGAGGACAAGATTCATTGAGTAGAGCTGGATCAGAAGAAATATAGAACAAGTGGCAAACTGTTTTTCCTGTTGCGAAGTCGGTGGCACCGAGTGGAATGTTTCGGTGGTACCGAAAGGATTCGGTTGGACCGAAAATTACAAGTCGGTGAAACCGAGTTTACACAGAGAAAAACATTTGTCACCTCAGCTCACTAGACATGTAGGATCTCACAAAGATTTGCAATGAATTACCTGAAGGATTTGCAAAGAATTAAATGCAGAAAAGGCAGAACAAAAACAGAAAGAAAAGAGAAGAAACTGAAAGATCTAGATGAAGTTTTTTTTGAAAAAGAGAAAGAAAATAAACATGCATGAGACAAATGCGATAACACAGAAAAGAACACAAGAGAACTTCATCTAGAGTTGGGCGGTGACATAGTCACCTATGTTGGAGTATATTGACTTAGGAGTCAAGTGAGAACACTTGATCATAGGTCATACTCATCGTTTAAGCTCAAAATGGGGTTACCATTTTTCGTTTAAGCATATTGATGTATTCACATCTTGTTGAGTTGCTTTGACTCATGTCTTGGAGTAAAGCTTCTCTAAGATGGAATAACATACCTTGGGTGGTGGTGTGGTTCTTGCTCATGTAGTTGAACTTGTGTGGGTGCTCAAGGTTTGATGTAGCTCATCAAGAGTTGGGAGCACCACTTGGAGTTTGAGTTCATCTATCTACATGGGTTAGTTCTTTCAAGGAAGAGCACTTGTGTATCCAAAAATGACAATCATGAAGCTCAACATAGAATTTGTCAAAGGATATGTTTGAATGGTTTTGTGCTTCCTTGTCTTCAACCACCATTGTGTAGAGTCTTGGTGATGTAGAGATTGCTCAAGATGTGAGTGAGTCACAATATCATGGAATTAGATTCAACCAAGCACCTACATGGGTTAGACAACATGCAAGGTGAAAATATATCCAAGACATAAGATAGTTATCATAAGAGATATATCATGGATTAGTCATAAGCTCATGTCTTGCATGTATCCAATGGAGTTTCTACTCCAAGTTCGAAGCATCAATGATGTTCAATTCTCCTCTCAACCTGCAGAACACTTTCTCATCAAGAGGTTTAGTAAATATATCCGCTAATTGCTTATCGGTGCGAACATGCTTAAGATCAATGTCACCCTTAGCAACATGATCTCGAATGAAATGATGACGAACTTCAATATGCTTAGTTCGAGAATGTTGTACAGGATTATGACCAATTTTGATAGCACTTTCATTGTCACAAAGTAGTGGAACATGTTTCACATAGATCCCATAATCTTTAAGAGTTTGGGTCATCCAAAGTAATTGAGCATAACATGAACCAGCGGCAATGTATTCCGCTTCGTCGGTGGATAAGGATACCGAGTTTTGTTTCTTGGAAGACCAAGACACAATAGATCTACCAAGAAATTGACAAGTACCCGAAGTGGACTTTCTATCAACCTTGTCTCCGGCATAATCCGAGTCAGAATAGCCAACAAGATCAAAAGAGGACCTCTTAGGATACCAAATGCCAAAATTTGGTGTATGGATTAAATATCTCACTATCCTTTTCACAGCCTTAAGATGACATTCTTTAGGAGCAGCTTGATATCATGCACACATGCACACACTTAGCATAATATCGGGACGTGAAGCACATAGGTATAACAATGAACCAATCATAGAGCGATAAACCTTTTGATCAACCGGTTCACCATCTTTGGTCAAATCATTATGTCCACTAGTAGGCATGGGTGTAGACATACCTTTGCATTCTTGCATATTGAACTTCTTGAATAAGTCCTTGGTGTACTTCGTTTGAGAGACAAATGTACCTTCCTTAGTTTGCTTGATTTGCAAACCGAGAAAGAATTTGAGTTCACTCATCATAGACATCTCAAACTTCTCTGACATTAGCTTTCCAAACTTTTCACTAAAGAGAGGGTTAGTTGAACCAAATATGATATCATCAACATAAATTTGGCATACAAATAGTTCTCCATTAACCCTTTTAGTAAAAAGAGTAGAATCAATTTTACCAATTTCAAAACCACTTGTAGTAAGGAACTTGGTCAAGCATTTATACCATGCTCTAGGAGCTTGTTTAAGACCATAAAGAGCTTTGTGAAGTTTGTAAACATGATTTGGTTTCTTAGGATTGATAAAACCGGGAGGTTGTTTGACATAAATTTCCTCCTCTATTTCACCATTTAGAAAAGCACTTTTAATGTCCATTTGGTACAAGGTGATATTATGGTGATTAGCATAGGCAAGTAAGATGCGAATGGACTCAAGTCTAGCAACGGGAGCATATGTATCACCATAGTCCATACCTTCGACTTGTGTGTACCCTTGGGTGACGAGACGTGTTTTGTTGCGAACCACTTGTCCATCTTCATCTTGCTTGTTGCAAAACACCCATTTGGTACCAATGATGTTGTGGTTGTTGTCGGGCTTCTCAACCAATGTCCAAACTTGGTTTCTCTCAAAGTTGTGTAGCTCTTCATGCATAGCGTTTATCCAATCCGGATCTTCCAATGCTCCTTCAACCTTCATAGGTTCAATGCTAGAGATAAATGAATAGTTTTCACAAAAGTTAGCTAAACGAGTCTTTGAGCGAGTGATTCTCCCGGTTTGTATATCATTGAAGATTTGCTCGACGGGATGATCTTTGGCAATTCTTGCTCGAACTCGTGAGAGCTTTTGCTTGGGTCTTCGTTGAACATCTTCTTCATCTTGTTCTTCTTCTTGGCCTTCTTCATTGTTGACGTTGTCGTTCTCTTGTCGTGGTGGAGAAGGAGGTTGTTGATGTTCGTCTTGATGCATTTCCTTGTCTTCTTCATCTTGGTGTGTCCCACTTGTGGATGCTTCCGTGTCGATTCTTGGTTCACCTTGTCGTGAAGTAGAAGCTTCCACTTGGATGGATGAAGTACTCTCCTTCACCTCCGTTGGACGAATTTTGCCAATGGACAAGTCTTGGATTGCTTCTAAAGGGTCTTTGTCTCCTACATCAATTGGAAATTGCTCTACTTGCGAGCCATTAGATTCATCAAACTTCACATCTACCGTCTCTTCAACCTTTTGGGTGAAATTGTTGTAGACACGATAAGTGTGAGAGTCTGAGCCATAACCAAGTAGAAAACCTTCATGAGATTTAGGAGCAAACTTTGAACGATGATGCTTATCAAGAATGTAGCACTTTGAGCCGAATACTCAAAAGTATCCAACTTGGGGTTTGTTACCGGTGAGAAGCTCGTATGCCGTCTTGCCGAGTAGCTTGTGAAGATATAAGTGATTTGTTGCGTGACAAGCTGTCTCAACCGCTTCTGCCCAAAAGTGCTTCGGCGTCTTGTATTCATCAAGCATCATTCTTGCCATTTCGATGAGCGTCCGGTTCTTCCTCTCAACAACTCCATTTTGTTGAGGTGTGTACGTAGCCGAGAACTCGTGTGAAATCCCTTCTTTGTCAAGAAAGGTGCCCACATTTGCGTTCTTGAACTCCGTTCCGTTGTCACTCCGAACCTTCTTGATCTTCACGTCAAACTGATTTTGGGCCTTCCTAGCGAAGTTTCTGAAGATCTTCTGGACCTGCGACTTGTCATTAAGAAAGAACACCCACATAAATCTTGAAAAATCATCAACTATAACTAGACCAAAAGAATTTCCACCGAGACTCTTGTAGGCGTTGGGACCAAAAAGATCCATATGAAGTAGCTCGAGTGGCCTTCTTGTGCTCATGATGTTCTTCACGGGATGCCTTCCTCCAACCTGTTTACCTGCTTGACAAGCACTGCAAAGTCTATCCTTATCAAATATGACATCGTTAACTCCAAGGATATGATTTCCTTTAATAAGCTTGTCAAGGTTTCTCATGCCAACGTGACCTAGTCGTCTATGCCACAACCAACCTTTTGAGGATTTAGCAACAAAGCAAGTGTAACATCCCAAATTTGCAATTTGGAATGTTATACACTAGATCATCATGCATATCATATTTTCTTGCATTTTGGTTGATCCTAGAAATTTCACGCAACTCAAGGACCCTCGGAGAGAGTTGGAGATTTCGTTATTTTCATATTTGAGAGTTTTCTCGAATTTGAAAAGAGGATCATTTGATTTATTATTTCATCTTCAAACAATTTTCCCTTATCAAAAAAAAATATAAGAGAGGGAATAATATGACTTTCCCAAAATTGAGGAAAAATGAAGATTTAATAAATAGATCAATTTTGGTTTTGCCGGAGTTTTATTTGCATTTTATTTGGATAGGGAAAAATGCGCGTTTTCAAAAATTGCATTTTAGGTCCGGAGTAAAGTTCATTTTGTTCGGCTCATTTTTAGGAGTCGGGGAAAGTTTACTTTAGAAATTTTGGAGCCCGTTTAGATTTTCTTTTCTGTGTTTTCTGCGCGCGAAACCGTTTAAAAAAAGTCCAGCAGGCCAGCCGGGCCAAGGCCCAGCCAGCCGGCCAGGTCCCAGCCTCCCCGTCGCGCGCGCCAGGCAAGGCAGGCGCCAGCCGCCGCCGCCTCTTGCTTCTAGGCCGAATCCTAGTAGGGTTAGCCCCCTCCCTTTTCCTTTGTTTCGTTTTCCTATTCCTACTCTATTTCTTGTCCCCTACCCCAAGTCTCCTCTCCCCTCCCCAAAATAAATACCCCAACACCCCCCCTCTAAACCCATCAAATCAAACCCCAAGCCCTCCACCGCACCCCACCCCGCGCCCTACACCGCCGCCGCGCCACCCCACACCCGCGCCGCCGCACTTTGCCCACGCCACCGCCGCACCTTGCCCACGCCGACGCCGCCCTACGCCACGCCGCCGGAGCCTCTCGCCGGAGACCTCGCTGGAGGTTGCCCCGCGTCTCTTTTCCTCGGATCGTTTTCTTCTAATCGTTCCGATTCTTTTCTTCTCTTCTGATTCGTTTTCTAGATCGGTTTTCGTTTCGGTTTTCTTCTCCGAAACCCTAGATCGGATTCGTTTTCTTTTCCGATTTAGTTGCCTTTGGACCATTCGCCGGACCGTTCGTCCTAACGAATGTGATCACCGAATTCTTCTAGGTTAACGAATGTCCGTTCGTATAACCGTTCTTCTTTTTCTTCTCATCGGATTTATTTCGCGATCGCGATCTCAGATCCGATCTTCTTTCTAGTCTTTCTTCTCGCTCGTTTATCGGAATCAGGTGATTCAAACGCCTGGAGTTTCGTTTCGAAACCGCCGTTCCGTCTAATCAACTTAAACAAGCTTTTGCCCCGGTAAAATTTGACCTATTTTCAACTTTCTAGAACCGAGTTGTTTTCTTCCGCCGTTTGTTTTCCGTTTCTTTGTTCGGTTCGTTCTTTCTTTGCAACCGGAGTTCTTGAGTTGAACTTTCTGGTTCGATCTTTTGTTCGAGTTTTACCTGTGCATTAGATGAGTACTTATTGTGTGCTTGTTGTTTGTCTGCGATAGATCACCCGGATTGCGCCGCTTGTTACTTCGATTCCCTAGGTCTCGCGGATCATCAGCAAGGCAAGTAACACTTTGATCATACCTTTTCTACAACCCATGTTTTATTGCATTAGATCAATCCTCTCACATTGCATGATTAGGATCTAATTAAATTGTGGGATGGGAAGTAGATGAGGTAGTACCTATCACCTGTATTATTATTATGAAACCTTTGGGAGTTACTTCTACGTTTGCTTATTATGCCATGCTATGCTAGTAGACGTGGATTGGGTGAGTGATATCCATGAAAGATGTGAGTTGATAATTTTAATGGTTTATCTAAGGTGGCAACTTAAACACACATCTGGGTGGATTGAGGCACCTGATGTCTATCAGGACTTGCCTGTTTTTTTTCGGACCGCCACCCAGGCTCAAAGGGATCATAAGATCTTTCATGCTAGAAACTTCCGTGTGCAGCCACAAGCCATTATGGGCTCTGGCATAGTTGACTAAGTTGTGCGAACTCTTACGGGGTGGACTAGCAGATGTAGGGGTTGTAGGTGGTACGGTCTACCCCACATGTAAGGTGCTAGCGCTTCTGAAAGACTGTGTCTCGGTCATCCGTCTTCTCAAACACCATGTAGTGCGAGAAACCAAATGGAGGCGATCGAGTCTTGTGGGGAAAAGTGTGCAAACCTCTGCAGAGTGTAACAAACTAATCATGATTAGCCGTGTCCTCGGTTATGGACAACTTGAGTATCTAGTACTTGAATATCATGTGAATCTCAACATGTTACTTCTAATTAATGTTGTTGGGTTTTAATTGTTCACTTAATCGGGATCGGAATGCTGTCAACCATTCTCGATGTTTAACAACCACCATGATAGTTAAATAATTTTATTCCTTTGCAGTAGGGAAAAACTGGCTTTACGCAAAACTGTAACCATAGAGCTTTCCACCAGCCATATATGCATATAGTATAGCTGTTTCATTCCATTACTCTCTATGTGTTACTTTGCCAGCATATTCCATGTGTTGACCCGTTTTTGGGCTGCAACTTCTCATGTTGCAGACTTTTCAGACGACGAGTAAGATGTTTTTAGGTCGTGGTTCTATACTCAGTGATGTCGTTGGAGTTGATGGACCCATTTATCTTCCGAGTCTTCCGCTGTTATCGACACTAGATGGCCTTAAGCCATGTTTATTGTAATAAGTTCTCTTTTGAGACAACGATGTAATAAGTGTGTGATTGCCACTCTGCTATAAATCCTTCGATGTACTGTGTGGTGTCAGCATTACTGATCCAGGGATGACACCTGAGCATAGAGCGCTTGATCCATTCAGGTCGGGTCGCCACAGAGATGGTATCAGAGCACACGCTGACTGTAGGACACGACCACTAAGTTAAAGCCATAGATCACCATTCTCTTCTCATTTTCTAACTCCTCATCCTTTCTACCCTTTTAGGATGACGCACGCGAAGATTAAGTACGCTCAACCGGATGAAGGCACACCATTTGGATTTCACCTGAAGGAAGTCACCAAGTACCTGAACATTAGATTACCAAGCTTCACGGGAACCTTCAACGCCACTCTTCCTGAAGAGGAGCGCTGGAAGATTCAAGCTCACGTTCCGGGAAGGACATTCGCGCCAATCATGAAACCCATAGATAGTATTTTCAATGCACCAACCTGGAGTCTGGGAAGGAGCATGGCAGCTCATATCACCATAGGACGCATTGGAGAAGTCTACCAAGAAGACCTCAAGGACACTATCTACCAGATTTGCGGACGCCGAGATGAACAATGGGAGTTAGTCAGCACCAAGAAGGATAGGTCCATTGCATCTTTCATCCAGGAGTTAAACCAGCACATTCGACGCCACGAGAACCAGATGTGCAATGATATGATAGAGTTGAAGAATGCAAAGGCAAGGATCATCGAGCTAGAAGGAGAACTGAAGTCTACACGCAAGGACTACATGGATGAGATCGTAGCTCTAGCAAGGCACAATGGCAATCTTAAGCAGGAGATTGAAGAACTCAAGAGGAAGTTAGCATCCACAGAGGAAGACGAGTACGTCGCATGTCCAGACAACTACATCATCATCGATGACACCGATTCGGATCCAAGTGAACCCGACTTTGAAGACGAAGCTGGAGCAGATATCATGGAGTCTTCCACCGGTTCAAATTTCTAGATGACCACCAGATAGTACTAGTATTCCCCCATGTAAACATTATAGTCGAGCACTTTTGCGATAGCTTTAGATCGTTTGTAAGCCCTTGTTTGATTGATTGAAGTGAATTGTGTGTTTTTGCCTCATGTGCATATGGGTAGTGTTTTCCCTTTAGACCTCACTCTATTCTTAATTCTCGTCTTTTCTAAACCCTCAGATGCCTCCGAGACGTGACAATGGATTTCCACCGGAGCTCACTCAGTTGATCCAACAGCAGAATCAATTGATGCAGATATTAGTCCAGAACCAACAGAACAACAACAACAACCCACCACCACCGCCACCTGTTGACCACTTAGCCCGTTTCCTTAGGCTGAATCCGCCGGTGTTTTCCAGTAGCACCGAGCCGATAGTAGCAGACGATTGGCTCCGCAAGATAGGAAGGGAGTTGACCACTGCAGGATGCACGGATGGTGAGAAAGTGAAGTTTGCCGCTCACCAGCTTGACGGACCCGCGGCAGCATGGTGGGAGAATTTCACAGCCACTTACCCAGTTGACACTGTCACATGGGATCAGTTTCAGCAAGCTTTCCGCACTGCCCATGTTTCAGCAGGAGCTATCGCCATAAAGAAGCGTGAGTTTCGCAACTTACGCCAAGGAGGAAGGACAGTTGGCCAGTACGTCGACGACTTCAGCAAGTTAGCACGTTATGCCCCAGATGATGCTGCTACGGATGCAGCTAAGCAGGAGAAGTTTCTGGAAGGGCTGAACGATGAACTAAGCATGCAGTTGATGGTAGCCACCTTCAACAACTACCAGGAATTGGTAGATCGTGCCATCATGATTGAAGGGAAGCAACAGCAGATTGAGAACCGCAAGAGGAAGTATGGACAGGGGAAGAATAACTCTGGAGCCCAGCAGAAGCCCCGTTTTACCCCTAAACCGGGATTTCAGTTTCAGCACACCCATGGTGGAGGTAGCTCGCACAACCATAATGGCCACAAGAATGGTAATGGGAATGGAGGAAGCAACGGCCAGAATCGGACCATCCCATCAACCCCAGCCAAGAGAGACCTGAGTCAAGCCACCTGTTTCAAGTGTTCCAAGACCGGACATTATGCCAATGAATGTCCCGAAGGCCAGAATGGAAATGGCAATGGAAGCTCTGGGAAGAAGCCGAACCCTTTCAATAGGGGACAGGTGAACCACGTTAATGTGGAGGAGGTTGAAGATCAACCCGATGCAGTAATCGGTAAGTTTTTGGTTAAGTCATTTACCGCACTTGTTCTTTTTGACACTGGTGCATCGCATTCATACATATCAAGGGGATTTGTGGATAAGTATAACCTGCCAACCCAAGCCCTTAGGTCACCCATGTTAGTAAGCTCACCAGGAGCGGAGTTTATGGCTAGACGATGGTGTGATCGGTTACCATTAAGGATTGGTAACTATGTGTTTCCCTCAGACCTAATAGTATTGGAATCTCAAGGATTGGATGTGATATTAGGCATGGATTGGTTATCAAAGTACGAAGGGAATATTGAGTGTGCTAGTAAGTCAATTTTTCTTACCACACCAGAAGGAAGA